>NC_135831.1:3729462-3784462 GCF_964213995.1 Mustelus asterias
GAGAGCAGAGGAATGACTGTCGATTAGGGCAACCTCTTCCCCACCCCCCACCCAAACCCCTCCCCGTGCCAAACACACCCCTGGGCTCTTTACCATCCCGATCGCAACAGATCAGCAGGTACAGCTCCTTAGCCAACAAGAAGGCACAACCTTGAAAGCCTGGGTTGTAAACTCGAGCTTTAATACAGGGACCCACAATACATTTGACCCAGAGCGAACCATGCTGCTGGCCGACTGACCGAGCCCGAGCTCCAAGTTGGGAAGGGGAGGTGACCTCAAAAGAAAATGAGAGAGAGAGAGAGACAGACAGATAATTTACACACGGACACACAAAAGGACGTCTCCATGACTAATAAGTTAAAAGTTTGAAACCGAAGATGCAATTGTATTGTGCTAACCCCAGACCCAACCGCCCGGCAGGATTATTCCAGGAAAGCTAACTCTATTCACAGAAAGCTGTTCCTCATCCAATAAAGCTGTTTATTGCGTCCCGACATCGTCAACATCCTGTGGCCCCGGGCATGGGGAGACGGGTGACAGGATGGGTTACGTGACAGAGAGCAGGAGTGAAGCTCATTATTTTTAGCCATTCCCCTGTCATTTCTCCAGTGTCAATATTTGAAGGTTGCTGCCGGGTTAAATTGCAAGCATCAGTGCACGGTGGACAGGCCTGAAGGCCTGTATCGGAAAGGGATAAGACCAAAGCAAGCTGGAAAGCTGAGTAGCACCCAGGCTTGGGGGGAGGGGTGGGGAGCGAGCGCCACACTCCATCGCCGCAGGGTTACCAATCCGCCCCCCCCCCTCCGCCACGTTACAGTCCCAATCCCTTAAGAAGCCAAACCGTTCAAAAATCATCAGTAACAATTTGGCGTTGCGGCATTTTTGTTTAAACAGTGGGTATTGATGACGTGGAGGAGTTCACCAGCCTGACAACATGACAGAGTTGAGTTAACATCAGTACAAAGGCAATCACTAACCCTGCACTCCAGCTAACCAGCATGTCGTTGCGACCACGCCAGTTAATCCGGCCCCTTGCATTGTCACAACTGCTCGCACTCCGGTTATTTACTGCATGTCTCTTACTATGATGTGGAGATGTGTTTAAAATGCTCCCTCCACCCACATTGTCTGTACCTTTAAGACCTGGCTGGCTGTAGGGATTCGCATTCTAATCAGTATTCTGTAACTTGATTTCTGTGTCTCTGTGCCCTGTTTGAGAGCACATAGGTTGAAGGTGCGTGGGGAAAAGTTTAGAGGAGATGTGCGAGGTGAGTTTTTTTACACAGAGGATGGTGAGTGTCTGGAAGGCGCTGTCCGGGGAGGTGGTGGGAGCGGGTACGATAGCGCATTTAAGGGGCAACTAGACAAATACATGAATAGGATGGGAATGGAAGGATACGGACTCTAAGTGCATACGGCTTGAGTTTAGGCAGGCATCATGACCGGCGCAGGCTTGGAGGGCCGAAGGGCCCGTTCCTGTGCTGTACTGTTCTTTGTTCTTTGATACAGAACAAATATTATTGAATAATAAATTCCTGTCATTTCAATATTAATACATTTCTATTGATTAGTAAATCTCTCTGCTTTATGCCAAATTTCTAAGGTTGGAGGCAGACATTACAATCAAAAAGTAAAGTAAAATTTAATTTATTAGTCACAAGTCGGCTTACATTAACACTGCAATGAAGTTACTGTGAAAATCCCTTAGTCGTCACACTCCGACGCCTGTTCGGGTAACACTGAGGGAGAATTTAGCACGGCCAATTAAAAAAAAATCAGAAATCCAACTAATACAGAACAAATATTATTGATGAATAAATTCCTATAATTTTAATATTAATAAGGCGGCACAGTGGTTAGCTCTGCTGCCTCACAGCTCCAGGGACCCAGGTTCGATTCCTGGCTTGGGTCACTGTCTGTGTGGAGTCTGCACGTTCTCCCCCCGTGTCTGCGTGGGTTTCCTCCGGGTGCTCCGGTTTCCTCCCACAGTCTGAAAGATGTGCTGGTTAGGTGGATTGGCCATGCTAAATTGCCCCTTAGTGTCCAAAGATGTGCGGGTTAGGGGGATTGGCCGTGCTAAATTGCCCCTTAGTGTCCAAAGATGTGCGGGTTAGGTGGATTGGCCATACTAAATTGCCCCTTAGTATTCAAAGATGTGCGGGTTAGGTGGATTGGCCATGCAAAATTCTCCCTTAGTGTCCTAAGATATACAGGTTAGGTGGATTGGCCATACTAAATTGCCCTTAGTGTCCAAAGATGTGCAGGTCAGGTGGATTGGCCGTGCTAAATTGCCCCTTAGTGTCCAAAGATGTGCAGGTTACGTGGATTGGCCATACTAAATTGCCCCTTAGTGTCCAAAGATGTGCAGGTCAGGTGGATTGGCCGTGCTAAATTGTCCCTTAGTGTCCAAAGATGTGCGGGTTAGGTGGATTGGCCATGCTAAATTGCCCCTTAGTATTCAAAGATGTGCAGGTCAGGTGGATTGGCCATGCTAAATTGCCCCTTAGTATTCAAAGATGTGCAGGTCAGGTGGATTGGCCATGCTAAATTGCCCCTTAGTGTCCCGGGATGCATAGGTTAGAGAGGTTAGAGGGGTAAATATGTGGAGTTACAGGGATAGGGCCTAGGTGGGATGGTTGTCGGTGCAGGCTCGATGGGCTGAATGGCCCCCTCCCGCAATGTAGCGATTCTATGATTCTATTCTCTGATTCTATACATTTCTATTGATGAATAAATTCCTCTGCTTTATGCCAAATCACTCAAGTTGGAGGCAGACATTACAATTAGTCTCCGTCTCCTCTGGCTCGGAAGGTTTCAGTTTCTGATCGATATCCAAAGCGCTCACAGCACGGACACCCACATGAGAGCAGCATCGTGCTGAGCCGCGATGGCTTCCATAGTCAAACATCCCATCGGCGCACACAACCAGTTAAGCAAAGTACAGGAAGACTGCCCACTGAGCTACGGACTGTGACAGGCATCACCCGATTCTATTGACGACAGGAAGAGGGGGAAAAGGATGGAACCTGCAGAGGGAAAATGGATATCTGTAAAGACTACAGCCGCCCCCACATATCCCACCGTCTCAGCGCACCCCAATAAACCTCACCTCACCCCTACACCCCAGCTACGACTGGAACACCACACTCTGCACGCTCTCCTTTCCTTCTCTATGAACAGTATGCTCTGTCTGTATAGCGCAAGAAACAATACTTTTCACTGCATCCCAATACATGTGACAATAATAAATCAAATCCTTCTCCCCTGTGTACTCTATGAACGGTATGCTTTGTCTGTATAGTGCGCAAGAAACAATACTTTTCACCATGTCCCAATACATGTGACAATAATAAATCAAATTAAATATATTAAGTTTATCATTCTCTACACCCTAACTATGACTGTAACACAACATTCTGCACCCCCTCCTTTCCTTCTCCCCTATGTACTCTATGAATGGTATGCTTTGTCTGGATAGCGCGCAAGAAACAATACTTTTCACTGCATCCCAATACATGTGACAATAATAAATCAAATCCTTCTCCCCTATGTACTCTATGAACGGTATGCTTTGTCTGGATAGCGCGCACGAAACAATACTTTTCACTGTATCCCAATACACGTGACAATAATAAATCAAATCCTTCTCCCCTATGTACTCTATGAACGGTATGCTCTGTCTGTATAGCGCGCAAGAAACAATACTTTTCACTGTATCCCAATACATGTGACAATAATAAATCGAATCAATATTAGGGGTGCGAAGACACGTCCTTCAATTCCCCAACTTTCTCTGTACCCCATGATTTTATTTGTGCCACTTACCGGTGCACTGAAACTCCTCACCATCTGTGTTAAGCTGCGGATATTACTGTAGCTCCTTTCGATGAGATACTGCATGTTACTGTTGACCGTCACGTTCTGGGCCTTCTGGACTGCAGCGGCGAGCACTTTGAGGCCAGTCTGCACCTCCTCAGCTTTCGTCCTCGACTGCGGAGACAGAAAGATTAATGCAGCAACTGTATGATCATCCCAACACAACACATTCTGAGCTCCCACTGAGGCATGGGCAGCGGGGAGAAAATGTCAGGCTCTTAGAATCGGCCCGCTAAAGCATCGGACCAGAATTTCTCAGAAGTGGGCCAATAATTCCCTGACCTTCACTCACTACGAATCCCACTCCCAATCAGTCCTTTAGCACAGCGGGTTAGCACTGCTGCCTCACAGCGCCAGGGACCCGGGTTCAAACCCCGACCTCAGGTCACTGTCTGTGTGGAGTTCGCACGTTCTCCCTCGTGTCTGCGTGGGTTTCCTCCGGTTTCCTCCCACACTCCAAAAGATGTGTAGGCTAGGTGGATTGGCCGTGCTAAATTGCCCCTTAGTGTCCAAAGATGTGCAGGCTAGGTGGATTAGCCGTGCTAAATTGTCCCTTAGTGTCCAAAGATGTGTAGGTTAGGTGGATTGGCCATACTAAATTGCCCCTTAGTGTCCAAAGATGTGCAGGTTAGGTGGATTGGCCGTGCTAAATTGTCCCTTAGTGTCCAAAGATGTGCAGGTTAGGTGGATTGGCCATGCTAAATTGCCCCTTAGTGTCCAAAGATGTGCAGGTTAGGTGGATTGGCCATGCTAAATTGCCCCTTAGTGTCCAAAGATGTGCAGGTTAGGTGGATTGGCCATGCTAAATTGCCCCTTAGAGTCCAAAGATGTGCAGGTTAGGTGGATTGGCCGTGCTAAATTGTCCCTTAGTGTCCAAAGATGTGCAGGTTAGGTGGATTGGCCATGCTAAATTGCCCCTTAGTGTCCAAAGATGTGCAGGTTAGGTGGATTGGCCGTGCTAAATTGTCCCTTAGGGTCCAAAGATGTGTGGGTTAGGTGGATTGGCCATGCTAAATTGTCCCTTAGGGTCCAAAGATGTGCAGGTTAGGTGGATTGGCCGTGCTAAATTGTCCCTTAGGGTCCAAAGATGTGTGGGTTAGGTGGATTGGCCGTGCTAAATTGTCCCTTAGTGTCCAAAGATGTGCAGGTTAGGTGGATTGGCCGTGCTAAATTGCCCCTTAGTGTCCAAAGATGTGCAGGTTAGGTGGATTGGCCGTGCTAAATTGCCCCTTAGTGTCCAAAGATGTGCAGGTTAGGTGGATTGGCCATGCTAAATTGCCCCTTAGTGTCCAAAGATGTGCAGGTTAGGTGGATTGGCCATGCTAAATTGCCCCCTAGTGTCAGGGGGATTAGCAAGGGTAAATTGCAGGGATGGGGTCTGGGTGGGGTTGTGACCGGCGCGGGCTCGGTGACGGCCCCCTTCTGCACTGGGGAGATTCTATGATTCTATTGTATCTACTCAAAGGAGCCCATAATAAGCAATCAAAACAAATCCCATATGTCGCACTAAACTTAACACTTGGCATGCTACCAATGACATTCTGCCAGGAGCCAAATCTGCGGTGTACTTTGTGAATGAATGACCTGAATTTACATCGCACTTCACAAAACCACAGGACATCCCAAGGAGCTTCACACAAAGGTGTACTTCATATTGCAGCATAGGGAAAAGTGCCGGACAATTTGCACAGAGCAACATTCGACAAACCGCAACATGATAACAACCAGGTCAGCGTTTTTTATATAATTATGTTGGTTAAAGGATAAATATCAGCCAGGATATGGGAGAACTCCCATAATCTTCCTCAAAGTATCACCATGTTTAAAGTTTAAGTTTATCCATTACTGTCACAAGTCGGCTTACATTAACACCGCAAGGAAGTTACTGTGAAAATCCCCCTAGTCGCCCACACTCCAGCACCTGTTCGGGTAACACTGAGGGAGAATTTAGCACGGCCCAATGCACCCTAACCAGCACGTCTTTCCCCGGACTGTGGGAGGAAACCGGAGCACCCGGAGGAAACCCACGCAGACACGGGGGGAGAATGTGCAGACTCCACACAGACAGTGACCCCAAGCCGGGAATCGAACCCGGGTCCCTGGCGCTGTGAGGCAGCAGTGCTAACCCACTGTGCCATCGTGCTGCCCGACAGTCTTTAACATCTAGCTGAGAGGTCGGACTGGTGCCTCGGATGGTGTCCCATCCAGAAGGCAGCTCCTCTGACAATGCGGCCCTCCCCAAATCGGGTGCAAGTCTTTCAATCCTAGAGGCTGTTAAATGTTAACGTTTATTTATTAGTCACAAGTGAGGCTTACATTAACACTGCAATGAAGTTGCTGTGGAAAATCCCCTAGTCGCCGCAGTCCGGCGCCTGTTCGGGTAACACTGAGGGGGAATTTAGCCCGGCCAATGCACCCTAACCAGCACGTCTTTCGGACTGCGGGAGGAAACTGGAGCACCCGGAGGAAACCCACGCAGACACGGGGAGAACGTGCAAACTTCACACAGACAGTGACCCAAGCCGGGAATCGAACCCGGGTCCCTGGCGTTGTGAGGCAGCAGCGCTAACCCACTGTGCCACCCCATGCTCCTTCAAGTGGATTCTCCGAGCATTCTTTTGAATTGTGACGCTTTAAAATGCGATCAGTTCAGGCACAATTAGGCGTGAGGCAAATGGAGTTGCATCTTGTTGCATCTTGAAGTCCGTCAGTGACCCCCCTCCCCCCGGCACGCAGATACTTCTGCATCACTTGAGAAAATACTCAAGAAGAGTGGAAACCAATTGCTTTTTCAATGTACAATAAACCCTGCCAGATCAAGATCGAACTTGGAATTAGGAGCCAAATTTCCCATTCTGAAAGAAAAACATTTAACCTTTAGGTTGACCTGGCAATTAATCTCTAACTGACCCAGACAGATCAGTAATAGTGCCACGTGACTTTAATAGGAACAGCAAGGTACACACTGCTGACGCTGAGAAGCAGAACACACCGCCATGCTTTGTCCAATGCTCCTCTCCTTATCAGTTTACCAACTCTGTTGAGTAGTTTCATGGATAATCAATTCATACAACCCATCATTTTCCTCATCATAGAATCCCTACAGTGCAGAAGGAGGCCGTTTGATCCACACCAACCACAATCCCACCCAGGATCCCATCACCATAGCCCCATGTGTTTACCCGAGCTAGTCCCCCTGACACTCAGGGGCAATTCAGCATGGCCAGTCCACCTAACATACACGTGGCGTCACAGTGGGCACAGTGGTTAGCGTTGCTGCCTCACAGCTCCAGGGTCCCGGGTTCGATTCCCGGCTCGGGTCACTGTCTGTGTGGAGTTTGCACATTCTCCTCGTGTCTGCGTGGGTTTCCTCCGGGTGCTTCGGTTTCCTCCCACAGTCCAAAGATGTGCGGGTTAGGTTGATTGGCCAGGTTAAAAATTGCCCCTTAGAGTCCTGAGATGCGTACATTAGCGGGTAAAATATGTGGGGGTAGGGCCTGGGTGGGATTGTGGTCGGTGCAGACTCGATGGGCCAAATGGCCTCTTTCTGTACTGTAGGGTTTCTATGATTTCTATGATTCCCGGCTTGGGTCACTGTCTATGTGGAGTTTGCATGTTCCCCCCGTGTCTGCGTGGGTTTCCTCCGGGTGCTCCGGTTTACAGATGCATAGAGGTTCCTCCCACAGTGCAAAGACGTGCATGTTAGGTGAATTGGCCATACTAAATTCTCCCTCAGTGTTATCCAAACAGGCACCGGAGTGTGGCGACTAGGGGGATTTTCACAGTAACTTCATTGCAGTGTGAATGTAAGCCTACTTGTGACTAATAAATAAACTTTACATCTTTGGAGTGTGGGAGGAAAGTGGAGCACTCGGAGGAAACCCACGCAGACGCGAGGAGAATGTGCAGACTCCACACAGACAGTGACCCAAGCCGGGAATCGAACCTGGGTCCCTGACGCTGTGAGGCAGCAGTGGTAACCACTGCGCCACCGTGTCGCTCCAAATCATACCCCTTAATATCCTTTAGGGTGAGATGGTGGCATAGTGGTAATGTCACTGGATTAGTCAGCCAGAGACACAGGTTAATTCTCTGGGGACATGCTTTCTTCAATAAATTTAGAATATAAAGCTAGATTTAGAAAAAAAAATAGACTTAGAAACAACCACTGATAATTGTAAAAACCCATCTGGTTCGCTCATATCATTTATTTGATTTGATTTATTGTTGTCACATGTATTGGGGTACAGTGAAAAGTATTGTTCCTTGCGCGCTATACAGACAAAGCATACCATTCATAGAGTACATAGGGGAGAAGGATTTGATTTATTATTGTCACATGTCATAGAAATCATAGAAACCCTACAGTACAGAAAGAGGCCATTCGGCCCATCGGGTCTGCACCGACCACAATCCCACCCAGGCCCTACCCCCATATCCCTACATATTTTACCCAATAATCCCTCTAATTTACGCATCCCGGGACACTGAGGGGCAATTTTAACCCGGCCAATCGACCTAACCCGCACATCTTTGGACTGTGGGAGGAAACCGGAGCACCCAGAGGAAACCCACGCAGACACGAGGAGAATGTGCAAACTCCACACAGACGGTGACCCAAGCCGGGAATCGAACCCAGGTCCCTGGAGCTGTGAAGCAGCAGTGCTAACCACTGTGCTACCGTGCCGCCCCTTTCATAGAGTACATAGGGGAGAAGGATTTGATTTGTCACATGTATTGGGATACAGTGAAAAGTATTGTTTCTTGCGCCCTATACAGACAAAGCATACCGTTCATAGAGTACATAGGGGAGAAGGATTTGATTTGTCACATGTATTGGGATACAGTGAAAAGTATTGTTTCTTGCGCCCTATACAGACAAAGCATACCGTTCATAGAGTACATAGAGGAGAAGGATTTGATTCGTCACATGTATTGGGATACAGTGAAAAGTATTGTTTCTTGCGCACTATACAGACAAAGCATACCGTTCATAAAGAATTAAAGGGAAGGGAAATCTCTCAACCTTACCCGGTCTGGCCTACATGTGACTCCAGAGCCACAGCCAATGTGGTTGACTCTTAACTGCCGTCTGAAATGGCTGAGCGAGACTCTCAGTTCATAGAATCATAGAAACCCTACAGTACAGAAAGAGGCCATTCGGCCCATCGAGTCTGCACCGACCACAATCCCACGCAGGCCCTACTCCCATATCCCTACATATTTACCTACTAATCCCTCTAACCTATGCATCTCAGGACACTAAGGGCAATTTTTAGCATGGCCAATCAACCTAACCCGCACATCTTTGGACTGTGGGAGGAAACCGGAGCACCCGGAGGAAACCCACGCAGACACGAGGAGAATGTGCAAACTCCACACAGACAGTGACCCAAGCCGGGAATCGAACCCGGGACCCTGGAGCTGTGAAGCAGCAGTGCTAACCACTGTGCTATCGTGCCGCCCTAAGGACAAATAGGGATGGGCAACCAATGCTGGACTTGCCAACAATACCCACATCCCATTCGAAAAGAATCCTTCTCCTCAAACACACCAACTTGCCCTCGATCCTATCTCTAAAGTCGGGTTGAATATACTTCATAATAATTCACTTCCTTGGGGTCACAAGGTCCCACCTGACATTCCCTTTCTGCTTCCCAACACGTCACGCACCTGTTTGGGTAACACTGAGGGAGAATTTAGCACGGCCAATCGCGCCTACCCAGCACGTCTTTCGGACTGTGGGAGGAAACCGGAGCACCCGGAGGAAACCCACGCAGACACGGGGAGAACGTGCGGACTCCGCACAGACAGTAGACCCAAGCCGGGAATCGGATCCTGGTCCTTGGTGCCGTGAGGCAGCAGTGCTAACCCACTGTGCCACCGTGTTCCCCTTCAACTACCTCATCAAATGCTTGCATTAGTTTGAAGACCTCCTAACTGATCACCCACCGCTCAAGACACAAAGCGGGCTTGTGCAACCTGTCCTCAACTCTTCAATCAATGGTGAATTTGCAACTGTACATTCAGACCAGTGGTCCAGCTTCTGTAGGTCCAATGCTAGGTTCAAATATCCGTCACAGGAATCAACGTGGTTTATATAGACGATATAATCGCTCAACATGATCACAGGATTGTTATTACCCACAGGAGGTTAATCAACCAGCTCTCAGTGAGCCAAGCACCTGGTGCCAGTCTCTGTAACCCTGCGCATCCTTCCTTTTCAGATATTTTTGCTGCAGTCTCTCTAATGCCTTGACATCCTTCCTAAAGTTCTCCAAGGCGGCCTTCACGACACACGACAGCGCAGAGTCGCTGAGCAGAAACTGATAGCCAAGTTCCGCACACATGAGGACGGCCTAAACCGGGATGTTGGATTTATGTCACATTATCAGTAACCCCCACAGCTTGCCTCCTGGACTTGCGGGCTGTCCTGTCTGGAGACAATACACATCTCTTTAACCTGTGCTTAATGCTCCCTCCAACCACATTGTCTGTATCTTTAAGATCTGGTTGGTTGTAGGGATTCGCATTCTAATCAGTATTCTGTAACTTGATTTTTGTGTCTCTGTGCCCTGTTTGAGAGCAGATTTCCACTCCATCTGACGAAGGAGCAGCGCTCTGGGGATTACACACAGGTAAGGAATGGCAGATTTCCTTCCCTGAAGGACTTGAGTGAATCAGGTGGGATTTTACGACAATCATTAGACTTTTAATTCCAGGTTTTTCTTCAAATTTCGCCATCTGCTGAGGTGGGAATCGAACCCCTTTTCCTGGGTCCCCAGATCAGTAGCCCAGTGAAAACAGGCGGCACAGTAACACAGTGGTTAGCACTGCTGCTTCACAGCTCCAGGGACCCGGGTTCGATTCCCGGCTCGGGTCACTGTCATAGAAATCATAGAAACCCTACAGTACAGAAAGAGGCCATTCGACCCATCGAGTCTGCACCGACCACAATCCCACCCAGGCCCTAACCCCATATCCCTACATATTTTACCCGCTAATCCCTCTAATCTACGCATCCCAGGACACTAAGGGGCGATTTTAGCACGGCCAATCAACCTAACCCGCACATCTTTGGACTGTGGGAGGAAACCGGAGCACCCGGGCGGCACGGTAGTACAGTGGGTTAGCACTGCTGCTTCACAGCTCCAGGGTCCCGGGTTCGATTCCCGGCTCGGGTCACTGTCTGTGTGGAGTTTGCACATTCTCCTCGTGTCTGCGTGGGTTTCCTCCGGGTGCTCCGGTTTCCTCCCACAGTCCAAAGATGTGCGGGTTAGGTTGATTGGCCAGATTACAAAATTGCCCCTTAGAGTCCTGGGATGTGTAGGTTAGAGGGATTAGCGGGTAAAATATGTGGGGGTAGGGCCTGGGTGGGATTGTGGTCGGTGCAGACTCGATGGGCCGAATGGCCTCCTTCTGCACTGTAGGGTTTCTATGATTTCTATGATTTCACCCGGAGGAAACCCACGCAGACACGAGGAGAATGTGCAAACTCCACACAGACAGTGACCCCAAGCCGGGAATCGAACCCGGGTCCCTGGAGCTGTGAAGCAGCAGTGCTAACCACTGTGCTACCGTGCCGCCCAAACTGTGCGGAGTCTGCACATTCTCCTCGTGTCTGCGTGGGTTTCCTCCGGGTGCCCCGGTTTCCTCCCACAGTCCCAAAGACTTGCGGGTTAGGTTGATTGGCCGTGCTAAAAAATTGCCCCTTAGTGTCCTGAGATGTGTAGGTTAGAGGGATTAGTTGGTAAATATGTAGGGATATGGGGGTAGGGCCTGGGTGGGATTGTGGTCGATGCAGACTCGATGGGCCGAATGGCCTCTTTCTGTGCTGTAGGGTTTCTAAGATTCTAAGCGCCGGGGACCCGGGTTCGATTCCCGGCTTGGGTCACTGTCTGTGTGGAGTTTGCACGTTCTCCCCCCCGTGTCTGCGTGGGTTTCCTCCGGGTGCTCCGGTTTCCTCCCACAGTCTGAAAGACGTGCTGGTTAGGGTGCATTGACCCGAACAGGCGCCGGAGTGTGGCGACTAGGGAAATTTCACATTAGCTTCATTGCAGTGTTAATGTAAGCCTTACTTGTGACTAATAAATAAACTTTAACAGCGACCATAACATTACACCATCACCTCCCGTGATCCTGGCACAGTTTCTCCCCATCTGTCCCCTCATGACTTTGAGTAGCTCAAATCAAATCTCCTCTCAACCTTCTCTTCTCCAAGGAGAACTGTTCCAACTTTTCCAATCTTTTCCATGTAACTGAGGTTCCTCACCCCTGGGACCATTCCCGTGAACCTTTGCTGCAGTCTCTCTAATGCCTTGACATCCTTCCTAAAGGATGATACCCCGGAATTGATGCAATTGCCCCATCTGAGGCTGAATTATACAAGTTTATCAATGTTGGTGTCACATCGTGGCAGTAAAAACATAGAATCATAGAATCCCTACAGCACAGAAAGAGGCCATTCGGCCCATCGAGTCTGCACCGACCACAATCCCACCCAGGCCCTACCCCCATATCCCTACATATTTTACCCACTAATCCCTCTAATCTATGCATCTCAGGGCACTAAGGGGCAATTTTAACCTGGCCAATCAACCTAACCCGCACATCTTTGGACTGTGGGAGGAAACCGGAGCACCCGGAGGAAACCCACGCAGACACGAGGAGAATGTGCAAACTCCACACAGACAGTGACCCGAGCCGGGAATCGAACCCAGGTCCCTGGAGCTGTGAAGCAGCAGTGCTAACCACTGTGCTACCGTGCCACCCAATACATCAAATAAACATGAAGTTAAACACCCAGCGCCATCAAGAGGTACAGCAGCACCAGATAGACATTAGATACTTTTATGGAGCAGCACGGTGGCACAGTGGTTAGCACTGCTGCCTCACAGCGCCAGGGACCCGGGTTCGATTCCCGGCTTGGGTCACTGTCTGTGTGGAGTTTGCACATTCTCCCCGTGTCTGCGTGGGTTTCCTCCGGGTGCTCCGGTTTCCTCCCACAGTCCAAAGATGTGCAGGTTAGGTTGATTGGCTGTGCTAGAATTGACCCTAGCATCAGGGGTGCTAGCAGGGTAAATATGTGGGGTTACAGAAATAGGGCTTGGGTGGGATTGTGGTCGGTGCCGACTCGATGGGCCGAATGGCCTCTTTTTGCACTGTAGGGATTCTATGATCCTGTGAATTCCCAGCCATGACTTAATAGAGGTTTATAAAATGATGAAGGGGATAGATAGAGTGAACATTCAAAGACTATTTCCTCGGGTGGATGGAGCTATTACAAGGGGGCATAACTATAGGGTTCGTGGTGGGAGATACAGGAAGGATATCAGAGGTAGGTTCTTTACGCAGAGAGTGGTTGGGGTGTGGAATGGACTGCCTGCAGTGATAGTGGAGTCAGACACTTTAGGAACATTTAAGCGGTTATTGGATAGGCACATGGAGCACACCAGGATGATAGGGAGTGGGATAGCTTGATCTTGGTTTCAGATAAAGCTCGGCACAACATCGTGGGCCGAAGGGCCTGTTCTGTGCTGTACTGTTCTATGTTCTATGTGTCTCTGCCCCAAACTCTGCAGAAGAAAGCTTCCATTTCCCATACCAGGGGTGGCACGGTGGCACAGTGGGTTAGCACTGCTGCCTCACAGCGCCAGGGACCCGGGTTCGAATCCCGGCTCAGGTCACTGTCTGTGTGGAGTCTAGCACATTGTCTGCGTGGGTTTCCTCCGGGTGCTCCGGTTTCCCCTCCCACAGTCCGAAAGACGTGGTTAGGGTGCATTGACCTGAGCAGGCGCCGGAGTGTGGCGACTAGGGGAACTTCACAGTAACTTCATTGCAGTGTTAATGCAAGTCTTACTTATGACTAATGAATAAACTTTAGCCATTCTATGTACTCTATGAGAGAAATGGTCAATTGGCATCGATTGGGTAGCTGATCTTTAAAGTCTTAATGTTTCTGGAGCTTTCAGATTTTCTACAGCCGTTTCTATCAGCTTCATCATTTGGATCTTCCCTTTGCTGCACTGGAATCTTAAGGTTACAACTGCTTTCACAGCACTTCTTCTATTCTTCATAGGGACATAGGAACAATGGAGCTATTCGACTCATATAGCCTGCTCTCCCATTCAAACAGAACATAGCTGATCAACTACCTCTGCGCCATTTTCCGCCACTACCCACAGACAAAGATTCACCACCTTCTGAGTGAAGAAATGTCTTCATTTCAGTCTTAAATGGCCTCCCCCTTATTCCGAGATTGTCCCCGCTGGTTCGAGACTCACCAGCCGGAAGCAACATTCTCTCCACATCTACCCTGTCACGCACTGCAAGATTCTTGTGAGTTTCAATGAGATCATCGTTCATTCTTCGAAATTCTAGAGAATATAGGTTTCCGCAATCTCTCTTCCAAAGACAATCCTGCCATCCCAGGAATTAGACTGGTGAACCTTCAGTTTAAGGCTTGGCAAACTGGTATGAGATTTGCCCGAAGCACTTTAACTGTACAGGTTGGATGGATACATGGGAACATTCAAATCATATCAAACGATTTTAACCCACTGGATAGGCAGAATTGGGAAACAGACAATAGGATTTAGTCTGAAAACCCTTCAGAAGAACATCCAACCTCAGCCGGGATTGAAAATTTCCAAGTTCAGTCGAGAAACCAGTGAAATGTTGTGGAAATATTCCCTGTGCATTTGCAAATTTCCAGGCTGATGGATGTGGAACTTGTCCATTTTCCAATGGACACCTCCTGTAAGCTCGGGGCAGACTTGTCAAACGCTTCAAGAGTTGCTATTGAAGTGGCAACGGAATGACGAAGCAGAAAGGGTCGAGAGCTTCACGTTTTTAGGTGTCACCAACAACCTGACCTGGTGCCCCAACACCCCCCCATGCCGACTCTATAGTTAAGAAAGCCCCACCAACGCCTCTACTTTCTCAGAAGACTAAGGAAATTTGGCATGTCAGCTACGACTCTCACCAACTTTTACAGATGCACCATAGAAAGCATTCTTTCTGGGTGTATCACAGCTTGGTCTGGGCTCCTGCTCTGACCAAGACCCCAAGGAACTACAAAAGGTCGTGAATGTAGCCCAATCCATCACGCAAACCAGCCTCCCATCCATTGACTCTGTCTACACTTCCCGCTGCCTCGGGGAAAAGCAGCCAGCATAATCAAGGACCCCCACACACCCCGGACATTCTCTCTTCCACCTTCTCCCGTTGGGAAAAAGATACAAAAGTCTGAGGTCACGTACCAACCGACTTAAGAACAGCTTCTTCCCTGCTGCTGTCAGACTTTTGAATGGACCTACCTCACATTAAGTTGATCTTTCTCTACACCCTAGCTATGACTGTAACACTACATTCTGCACTCTCTCCTTTCCTTCTCTATGAATGGTATGCTTTGTCTGTATAGTGCGCGGGAAACAATACTTTTCACTGTATCCCAATACATGTGACAATAATAAATCAAATCAAATCCTTCTCCCCTATGTACTCTATGAACGGTATGCTTTGTCTGTATAGCGCGCAAGAAACAATACTTTTCACTGTATCCCAATACATGTGACAATAATAAATCAAATCCTTCTCCCCTGTGTACTCTATGAACGGTATGCTGTGTCTGTATAGCGCGCAAGAAACAATACTTTTCACTGTATCCCAATACAAGTGACAATTATAAATCAAATCCTTCTCCCCTACGTACTCTATGAATGGTATGTTTGGTATAGCACGCAAAAAACAATACTTTTCACTGTATCCCAATACAAGTGACAATTATAAATCAAATCCTTCTCCCCTACGTACTCTATGAATGGTCTGTTTGGTATCGCGCGCAAGAAACAATACTTTTCACTGTATCCCAATACAAGTGACAATTATAAATCAAATCCTTCTCCCCTACGTACTCTATGAATGGTATGTTTGGTATAGCGCGCAAGAAACAATACTTTTCACTGTATCCCAATACATGTGACAATAATAAATCAAATCCTTCTCCCCTATGTACTCTATGAACGGTATGCTTTGTCTGTGTAGCGCGCAAGAAACAATACTTTTCACTGTATCCCAATACATGTGACAATAATAAATCAAATCAAATCATGTTCCAGTGACTGTTCCCTGTTCTCGTTTCTCACCCTGGCTATGTCACAGTTGATGACTCTCTGATCTCTGAACCTCCATCAAAGCACTGAACCAAACCCCTGCCGGAAGTAAATCATTAAATCGGTGATGATGGCGAGGGATTTGAAGATGAGGTTGCTTCTAATCCTCCAACTCCAACTATCCTGTGTCAAGATTCTCTCTCACATTCAATTTTACGTGCCTTACTCATCCAGCAACTTAGGGCTCAAAAATGCTAACTAATCAAACAGAAATTGATGCAACTTCAGAGGTTAGGACTCTTCAACATTTTTTTTTTTAAGATCTCATCATCTTCCAAATCCGTTTGCATCTTTCTATGAACTTCCACTCCCTAACAGTACCGAAATGTGGTCTTATCAAAGGACCTCCAACATGACCATAATAAAGATAAACTCTCTCTCCTCATCCTGTCTGCTGCCTTTGATACATTTTACCACACCGACCTCCTCCACTTTTTCCATTGTTATCCATCTGGGTGGGGCTGCACTTTCCCAGACCCATTCTTATCTATCTAATCGTAGCAAGGGTATCACTTACAATGGCTTCTCTAAACCCCATCTTATTACCAACATCTCTGGTGTTCCTCTCAAGGATCTAACCTTTGCTCCCTTCACATCCATCGGCGACAAGATCGGAAAGGAAAGCATTAGTTTTGACCTGTGCGCTGACGATCCAGCTCGACCACACCATCATCTCTACCAACTCCCACACTTTTGCTACACTATCCAATATGGGGTGACCAGAAATCTCCTCCAACTCGATATTGGGAAGACCAAAGCTATGAGTCTTGGCTCTCATTACAAATCTGTTTCCTGGCAATTGACTCCACCCCAACTGTCTGGGGTTGAACCAGACCGTTTGCAACCCTGGTGTCATTTTCAAAATTAATTTATGGGAAGCGGGTGCCGCTCGCTGGACCAGCATTTATTGCCCATTCCTAATTGCCCTCAACTGAACCACTTGCTAGGCCATTTCAGAGGGCATTTAAGGGTCAACTGCATTGTTGTGGATCTGGAGCCACATGTAGGCCAGACCGGGTTATTTACATAGAAACTAGAAGCAGGAGGAGGCCACTCGGCCCTTCGCACCTGCTCCACCATTTTGATCATGGTTGATCATTGAATTCAATGTCCTGATTCCCCCCATCCCCCCATATCCCTCGATCCCTTTAGCCCCAAGAGCGATATCTAATTCCTTCTTGAAATCACACTACGTTTTGGCCTCAGCTACTTTCTGTGGGAGTGAATTCCACACATTCACCATCCTCTGGGTGAAGAAATTTCTCCTCACCTCAGTCCTAACAGGTTTACCTCCTTATCCTCAAACTCTGACCCCCTAGTTTTGGGCTCCCCCCTCACCACCGGGAACATTCTTTCTGAATCCACCCTGTCTGGACCTGTTAGAATTTTATAAGTTTCTATGAGATCCCCTCTCACTCTTCTAAACTCCAGTGAATATAATCATAGAATCAGTGCAGAAGGAGGCCATTCGGCCCATCGAGTCTGCACCGACCACAATCCACTCAGGCTCTATTCCCGTAACCTGTCATATTTACCCTGCTATTCCCCCTGACACTAGGGTTAATTTAGCATGGCTAATCAACCTAACCTACACATCTTTGGACACCAAGGGACAATTTAGCACGGCCAATCAACCTAACCTACACATCTTTGGACACTAAGGGACAATTTAGCATGGCCAATCCATCTAACCTACACATCTTTGGACAACAAGGGACAATTTAGCACGGCCAATCCACCTAACCCGCACATCTTTGGACACCAAGGGACAATTTAGCATGGCCAATCCACCGAACCTGCACATCTTTGGACACCAAGGGGCAATTTAGCATAGCCATCAACCTAACCTACACATCTTTGGACACCAAGGGGCAATTTAGCATGGCCAATCCACCTAACCTGCACATCTTTGGACACTAAGGGACAATTTAGCATAGCCATCAACCTAACCTACACATCTTTGGACACCAAGGGGTAATTTAGCATGGCCAATCCACCTAACCTGCACATCTTTGGACACTAAGGGACAATTTAGCATAGCCATCAACCTATCCTACACATCTTCAGACTGCGGGAGGAAACCGGAGCACCCGGAGGAAACCCACGCAGACACGGGGAGAACGTGCAAACTCCACACAGACAGTGACCCGAGGCTGGACTTGAACCTGGGTCCCTGGCGTTGTGAGGCAGCAGTGCTAACCCACTGTGCCATCATGCCGCCCACAACTTTACTATCTGCCGTGGTGGGATTCGAATCCAGCTACTCAAAGCATTGCCTTGGGTCTCTGGATTACTAGTCCAGTGACAATATCTCTATGCCACCGCCTTCCCTGAGCCCCAGGCTGAACGTCTAACCATATATCAACACCAGTACCAAGACAGCCCATTTCCAGCTCTGTAACGTTATCCAACTCTACCTCTTCCTCAGCTCATTTGCATTTGAAACCCAGCTATGAGGCCTCTAGATTTGATGATTCTAACATTCTCCTGGCTGGCCCTTGAGAGGAACTAAAACTGTGCTGTCCTTACCTCCAGTAAGCCATGTTGAACCACCATATTGTGTGCTTTACAGGATCCCAGCCAAGCAACATTTCAGTCCAAAAATCTCACCCTTGATCTCAAATCACTTCATAGCCTCACTCCACCATATCTCTGTAATCTCCTCTAGCACTACAATCCGCCAAAGTTTATTTATTAGTCACAAGTAGGCTTACATTAACACTGCAGTGAAGTTACTGTGAAAATCCCCTAATCGCCACACTCCGGGTGCCTGTTCGGGTAACACTGAGGGAGAATTTAGCACAGCCAATCCACCTAATCCCCACGGCCAATCCACAGTGGGTTAGCACTGCTGCCTCACAGCGCCAGGGACCCGGGTTCGATTCCCGGCTTGGGGGCACTGTCTGTGCGGAGTTTGCACATTCTCCCCGTGTCTGCGTGGGTTTCCTCCGGTTTCCTCCCACAGTCTGAAAGACGTGCTGGTTAGGGTACATCGGCCGTGCTAAATTCTCCCTCAGTGTTACCCGAACAGGCGCCGGAGTGTGGCGGCCAGGGGATTTTCACAGTAACTTCATTGCAGTGTTAATGTAAGCCCACTTGTGACACTAATAAATGAACTTTTAACCCGCAAGTCTTGCGAACTGTAGGAGGAAACCGGAGCACCCGGAGGAAACCCACGCAGACACGGGGAGAGCGTGCAGACTCCACGCAGACAGTGACCCCAAGCCGGGAATCGAACCCGGGTCCCTGGCGCTGTGATCCAATACTGGCCTCTTGAGAATCCCCGATTTTAAATTGCTCCACACTTGGCAGCCGTGCCTTCAGCTGCCTGGGCACGAAGCACTGGCATTCCCTCCCTAAACCTCTCCCCCTCTCTCTTCACATGTTAAGAGCGCCTTAAAAGCCTAGCTTTGACCCAGCTTCTAGCGATCTGACATTGATTCACCAATAAAAGAACATTGGAAATGAGACTCAATCCTGGGCTGAATTATATGGCCCGTCGCGGAGGGGTTGGAGCTGGAAAATGCAGCGAGCCGTTTGAAAGTCAAAAATTCAAAAGGCTTCAGCGGGAGCGGAAAATCCACGCTGGTAAAAAGATTCTACCCCACGTTTCCCCTCCAGCCTGACCCACCATTCATTACAATCATGGCTTTAACCTCTCTATCCCACCCGCCCGCCCATAGCCCCCCGATTCCCCGAGAGATTGAAAGTCTGCCCACCCCAGTCCTAAATACATTCAACGGCAGAACATCCACAACCCTCTGGGGGAGAGAATCCCAAGGTTTTGAGTGTAGAAGGTTTTCCTCATTTCCCTGTGTTCTTTTGGGCGGCACGGCGGCACAGTGGTGGGCACCGCTGCCTCACAGCGCCAGGGACCCGGGTTCGATTCCCGGCTTGGGGTCACTGTCTGTGCGTTCTCCCCCCCGTGTCTGCGTGGGTTCCCTCCGGGTGCTCCGGTTTCCTCCCGCAGTCCGAAAGACGTGATGGTTAGGGTGCATTGAAACATAGAAACCCAACAGTACAGAAAGAGGCCATTCGGCCCATCGAGTCTGCGCCGACCACAATCCCACCCAGGCCCTACCCCCATATCCCTACAGATTTACCCACTAATCCACGCATCTCAGGACACTAAGGGGCAATTTTTAGCATGGCCAATCAACCTAACCCGCACATCTTTTGGACTGTGGGAGGAAACCGGAGCTCCCGGAGGAAACCCACGCAGACACGAGGAGAATGTGCAAACTCCACACAGACAGTGACCCAAGCCGGGAATCGAACCCAGGTCCCTAGAGCTGTGAAGCAGCAGTGCTAACCACCGTGCTACCGTGCCGTCCAAGATCTGTGTGGGTTTGATTCCCGGCTTGGGTCTCTGTCTGTGTGGAGTTTGATCCGAACAGGCGCCGGATTGTGGCGACTAGGGCAATTTCACAGTAACTACATTGCAGTGTTAATGTAAGCCTTGCTTGTGACTAATAAATAAACTTTATGAGCGCACCAGGATGATAGGGAGTGGGATAGCTTGATCTTGGTTTCAGATAAAGCTCGGCGCAACATCGTGGGCCGAAGGGCCTGTTCTGTGCTGTACTGTTCTATGTTCTTTACTTTCGATTCCCCAGCCAAAGGGGAAACAACCTCTCACTATCTACCCTGTCAAGCTTCATCTGAATCTTGCACTTTTCAATGAGATTACCCCTCACTCTTCCAAACTCCAGATGGTACAAGCCCAATTTAATCAGCCTCTCATCATAAGACAACCCTTTCATTGCAGGAAGCCATCTAGTGAACCATTGCTACACTGGCTCCAATACAAGTATATCCTTCTTTCCTCATGGAGAGCGAAACTGCGCAAAGTCTTCCACGTGCGTTCTCACCAAAGCCATCTACAATTGTAGCAAGACTCCCTTGTTCCTGTACTCCAGCCCCCTTGCAAGAAAGACCAGAGTCGCTTGTCTTCCAAATTGCTTGCAGCACCTGCATGCTAACTTTCTTCTCCTGTGCGGCTGCACCCAGGTCCCTCTGATCATCAACATTGGGCCGGCACGGTAGCACAGTGGTTAGCACTGCTGCCTCACAGCTCCAGGGACCCGGGTTCGATTCCCGGCTCGGGTCACCGTCTGTGTGGAGTTTGCACATTCTCCTCGTGTCTGCGTGGGTTTCCTCCGGGTGCTCCGGTTTCCTCCCACAGTTCAAAGACGTGCGGGGTTAGCTGGATTGGCCCTGATTAATTGCCCCCTCAGTGTTAGGGGGGGACTAGCTAGGGTCAATGTATGGCGTTGTGGGGATAGGATCGTGGTCGGTGCAGACTCGTTGGGCCAAATAGCCTCCTTCCGCACTGTAGGAATCTAAGATTTACAAGTTTCATTCCGTCTGCTCTCTGTCCTTACAACTGAAGTGAATAAGCCCATACCTCAACCTGAGCTTGACTTGAATCCGGGAGTGAAAAGCCCAAATATACCCAAACGTCCTTGTTATGTCGTCGTCACGGGTAACGTGACACCAAGACACACAAGGGTGCAAAACTAAGTGGGTTTGAGGGAACCCCTTACCAAGCAACAGAATAGCTGATCGGGGAAACGGAAATATATGATTCTGCACATCACCTTATTGAGTGCTTGAATCATCCAGGCATTTATCCCAACTAAGACAGCGGCCCCCATCATTCCTCCTTCACTTCCCGATCCGGAATTAGGGGCAGTTCTGCAGGTGACACAAAGCCGCCCTTGTACCTCTCCACCGACAAATAAATTATTTTTGTTTTATTAGAACATAGAACATTACAGTGCAGTACAGGCCCTTCGGCCCTCGATGTTGCAGCGACCAGTGAAACCAATCTAAAGCCCCTCTAATCTACACTATTCCAATATCATCCATATGTTTATCCAATGACCATTTGAATGCTCTTAATGTTGGCGAGTCCACTACTGCTGCAGGCAGGGCATTCCACGCCCTTACTACTCTCTGAGTGAAGAACCCACCTCTAACATCTGTCCTATATCTCTCACCCCTCAATTTAAAGCTATGTCCCCTCGTGCTAGCCATCACCATCCGAGGAAAAATGCTCTCACTATCCACCCTATCTAATCCTCTGATCATCTTGTATGCCTCTATTAGGTCACCTCTTGACCTTCTTCTCTCTAACGAAAACAACCTCAAGTCCCTCAGCCTTTCCTCATAAGACCTTCCCACCATACCAAGCAACATCCTGGTAAATCTCCTCTGCACCCTTTCCAATGCTTCCACATCCTTCCTATAATGCGGCGACCAGAACTGTACGCAATACATCCAAGTGCGGCCGCACCAGAGTTTTGTACAGTTGCAGCATGACCTCCTGGCTCCGAAACTCAATCCCTCTACCAATAAAAGCTAACACACCGTATGCCTTCTTAACAACCCTATCAACCTGGGTGCCAACTTTCAGGGATCTATGCACATGAACACCCAGATCCCTCTGTTCATAGAAAAACTACAGCACAAACAGGCCCTTCGGCCCACAAGTTGTGCCGAACACATCCCTACCTTCGAGACCTACCTATAACCCTCCATCCCACTAAGCTCTATGTACTCATCCAGGAGTCTCTTAAAAGACCCTATTGAGTTCACCTCCGCCACCACTGACGGCAGCCGATTCCACTCGCCCACCACCCTCTGTGTGAAAAACTTACCCCTAACATCTCCCCTGTACCTACCCCCCAGCACCTTAAACCTGTGTCCTCTCGTAGCAGACATTTCCACCCTGGGAAAAAGCCTCTGAGAGTCCACCCGATCTATGCCTCTCAACATCTTATACACCTCTATTAGGTCTCCTCTCATCCTACGTCTCTCCAAGGAGAAAAGACCGAGCTCCCTCAGCCTATCCACATAAGGCATGCCACTCAATCCAGGCAACATCCTTGTAAATCTCCTGTGCACCCTTTCAATCTTGTTCATCCACACTATTCTTCAATTTCAGTCCCGATCTTTTCTCCCTCCTCCTGAACCAAGTTGAAATCTTGCTCCAGGACCTGAGGAAACTGGCCAGTCAGATAATAACATTTGGACTCGAGTGGCTAGGTTGTCATTTGGTGCCAGGCCAGCAGAGATCCTTCCACTTGCATTCTTATCGGTAAAATCGTGAAGAGTAAACCAACTTACGTCCTTCGTTTCCCATTCTCTGTAGTTGACGTTGGTTTTCGGAAGAGTAAAATTTCCTGGGAGAGTGCAGACTTCCTCACACTGTTTCTAAATGGAAGAACATCACAGTCAGACAAAGAACCAGGTCCACCTACCGATGCTCGCTTCCAATTGGTGCCGCAAGTGGAAAAGCCTTTGTGGCCAGGTGGCAGGGAAGGAGGTACTGGCACTTGCGAATGGCATGACCATCGCCATCTTCCCCTACCCGGCATGGGCAAAATCGGCCTTCCCCCATCCCCCCCATAGCGGCGGCAGCAAACCAACTGCCCGTTTTACGCAGATGCCCCCTTCCCGCGCCCTTGCCAAAGGCTGCCTTCAACTTGCCAGCTTCAGCAGGGTCATCAGATGGGCAAGGGAGGCATGGGGAGGTGGGCAGCAGCTGGTAGGGAAGCGGGAAACAAAGGCACATGGGCAGAATTGGCACATTCCACTCAGAGTTCGCAGGTTACCCATCACTTGATTTGGAGGTGGCACCGAGCAATAAGTGCCTGGACTCCCGATGGACAACGTTGGACATTGCTGAGTTTAAAGGCCATTTTAACCCATCGAGGAATAATTCATACCTGTTCACCCACGAATTACTCGACCACAGCCACCATTTATGGTTCCATAAAGCTCATTTTCAAAGAAAAACAGAGAATTGGAAAATCCCTACAGTGCAGAAAGCAGGCCATTCGGCCCATCAGGTTTGCACCGACTCTCCGGCAGAGCATCTTTCCCTGGCCCCACCCCCTTGCCCTATTCCCTTAACCTCACACATTAACCCCTCTAATCTCCCGAACCTACACACCTTGGGACACTAAGGGACAAGCTAGCATGGCCAATCCACCTAACCTATATTAGGAGCGGCACAGTGGCACAGCGGGTTAGCGCTGCAGTCTCACAGCGCCAGGGACCCGGGTTCAATTCCTGGCTTGGGTCACTGTCTGTGCGGAGTCTGCACGTTCTCCCCGTGTCTGCGTGAGTTTCCTCCGGGTGCTCTGGTTTCCTCCCACACTCCGAAAGATGTGCAGGTTAGGGGGATTGGCCATGCTAAACTGCCCCTTAGTGTCCAAAGATGTGCAGGTTAGGTGGATTGGCCATGCTAAACTGCCCCTTAGTGTCCAAAGATGTGCAGGTTAGGTGGATTGGCCATGCTAAATTGCCCCTTAGTGTCCAAAGATGTGCGGGTTAGGTGGATTGGCCATACTAAATTGCCCCTTAGTGTCCAAAGGTGTGCGGGTTAGGTGGATTGGCCATGCTAAATTGCCCCTTAGTGTCCAAAGATGTGCGGGTTAGGGTGGATTGGCCATGCTAAATTGCCCCTAAGTGTCCAAAGATGTGCGGGTTAGGGTGGATTGGCCATGCTAAATTGCCCCTTAGTGTCCAAAGATGTGCGGGTTAGGGTGAATTGGCCATGCTAAATTGCCCCTTAGCGTCCAAAGATGTGCAGATTAGATGGATTGGCCATGCTAAATTGTCCCCTTAGTGTCCAAAGATGTGCAGGTTAGGTGGATTGGCCGTGCTAAATTGTCCCTTAGTGTCCAAAGATGTGCGGGTTAGTGTGGATTGGCCATGCTAAATTGCCACTTAGTGTCCAAAGATGTGCGGGTTAGGGTGGATTGGCCATGCTAAATTGTCCCTTAGTGTCCAAAGATGTGCGGGTTAGTGTGGATTGGCCATGCTAAGTTGCCCCTTAGTGTCCAAAGATGTGCGGGTTAGGTGGATTGGCCATGCTAAATTGTCCCTTAGTGTCCAAAGATATGTGGGTTAGGTGGATTGGCCATGCTAAATTGCCCCTTAGTGTCCAAAGATGTGCGGGTTAGGGTGGATTGGCCATGCTAAATTGCCTCTTAGTGTCCAAAGATATGCGGGTTAGGTGGATTAGCCATGCTAAATTACCCCTAGTGTCAGGGGGATTAGCTAGGGTAAATATGTGGGGTTACGTGGATAGGGCCTGGGTGGGATCGACGGGCAGAATGGCCTCCTTCTGTACTGTACATCTTTGATTCCATGTTGAGGTAAGAAGCTCCCATTCTATTATTCTATTCTATTCCCATTCTATTAGCTGAACATATTAAACCAGCCGAATGGATTAGTCAGCACCGAGCAGAGTTGTTGCAGTAAACACAAGACTCCTGCAAACAACTGTCAGGAATGTTATCATCCAAATGCTTCACATACTGATATGCAATTCCTCTGTCTGCTAGTTTGACAGAGCCACTAACTGCTTTCACAAAGTAGGGATCTGATAAAGCTCATTGAGCCAGTGGAGCCAGCGAGGTTGCAGCCATTTCAGGCAAGTCGCGCAGGAACATGTCCTCAAAGCACGGGACTGCAGCAAGCAGCCTGGTGACGGGGGGCACCCTATCTTGTTCTCCCTCTTCCCCCCGGGGAACCGGGGGGGGGGGGGGAAATCTGGAGGAGCCCAAGTCCCCCCTGCAAGCAGACCTGCCAATGAGGCCAGAGGAAACACACCCCCCCCAATATCATAGAGACCCTACAGTACAAAGGGAGACCAATCGGCCCATCGAGTCTGCACCGTCAATCCCCCCATCACCACCCCCCCCGCTCCACCCCCAGGCCCTATCCCCGCTTAGTTACCCTGCTAATCCCTCCAACCTTTCACATCCTGGGACACTAAGGGTTAATTTAGCATGTCCAATCCACCTAACCCGCGTATCTTTGGACACTAAGGGGCAATTTAGTACGGCCAATGCACCCTAACCCACACATCTTTGGACACTAAGAGGCAATTTAGCATGGCCAATCCACCTAACCTGCACATCTTTGGACACTAAGGGGCAATTTAGCATGGCCAATCCACCTAACCCGCACATCTTTGGACACTAAGGGGCAATTTAGCACGGCCAATGCACCCTAACCCACACATCTTTGGACACTAAGGGGCAATTTAGCATGGCCAATCCACCTAACCTGCACATCTTTGGACACTAAGGGGCAATTTAGCATGGCCAATCCACCTAACCCGCACATCTTTGGACACTAAGGGGCAATTTAGCACGGCCAATGCACCCTAACCCACACATCTTTGGACACTAAGGGCAATTTAGCACGGCCAATGCACCCTAACCCACACATCTTTGGACACTAAGGGCAATTTAGCACGGCCAATGCACCCTAACCCACACATCTTTGGACACTAAGGGCAATTTAGCACGGCCAATGCACCCTAACCCACACATCTTTGGACACTAAGGGCAATTTAGCACGGCCAATGCACCCTAACCCGCACATCTTTGGACACGAAGGGCAATTTAGCACGGCCAATGCACCCTAACCCACACATCTTTGGACACGAAGGGGCAATTTAGCACGGCCAATGCACCCTAACCCACACATCTTTGGACACGAAGGGGCAATTTAGCACGGCCAATGCACCCTAACCCACACATCTTTGGACACGAAGGGGCAATTTAGCACGGCCAATGCACCCTAACCCACACATCTTTGGACACTAAGGGCAATTTAGTATGTCCAATCCATCTAACCTGCATATCTTTGTACACTAAGGGGCAATTTAGCACGGCCAATGCACCCTAACCCACACATCTTTGGACTTTCGAGGAAACCCACGCAGACACGAGGAGAACGTGCAGACTCCGCACAGACAGTGACCCAAGCCAGGAATCGAACCCGGGTCCCTGGAGCTGTGAGGCAGCAGTGCTGACCCACTGTGCCACCCCCCCTACCTTGATCCCTTTAGCCCCGAGAGCTATCTCTAATTTCTTCTTGAAATTGCACAATGTTTTGGCCTCTTGTGCTTTGTTCTGTGCTGCTGCGGGGGTGGTTTCAATGGAAATGTCTCTCTTGCTCAAATCGACTGGGGTAGGGATTTTGAGGCCCATTTTAGGCCACTTTCTATTGTTTGTACACTGGGTAGAACAACTGGGATCGCGAGGGGAATTCCCCAGTCTTACTGCCATGTGCGAAAGGGGACATGGAACACACACGCCTTGCACTGCAATATCTCAGGGACCCAAGATCAAAGTTCCGCCCCAAATTCTTCTACCCCCCGATTGCGCTAATCCTGTGCTCAAAATAGGCCAGATTTGCGAGGCCTCTTCTAGGCCGAGCATCGGCGACCAAGTGGTTCCAGGGGGGCAGCACGTCCAATCCAGTCGCACATCCGGGCAGTCCGAAAGTCCCTCCCTCAAGATCAACGGAACCAATCCCAAGGCAAAGTAGCTCAGACAGAGGGCAGATCAAGAACTGAATTTTGGAAGCTTCCAGATCCACATCGATCAGTGACTCGCTGCATCCAACTATGGGTGGGGGGGGGGCGGGGGGAAAACGGGCCTTGTCTCTGCTCCTTTGAATGAATACCCAGGAGTGTTAACCATTGTGTAATCCCTTGACGGATATCACAGGTTGCTGGGAAGAGCAAACAAAGGAGTGCAAAGTCTGGATTTGATTGAGTCATCTGTTAAGAACTTCTGCATCCTCATGGGCCAACTGGTGGGAGTTTAATCCTGGATGGTTGATCACGTGTTATGCAATTCCCGAACGTGTAAGATGGGATGAATCTTGAGGGAGAATTAGCATGGCCAATCCACCTAGCCTGCACATCTTTGGACACGAAGGGGCAATTTAGCATGGACAATCCCCCTAACCTACACATCATTGGACACTAAAGGGCAATTTAGCATGGCCAATCCCCCTAACCTGCACATCTTTGGACACTAAGGGGCAATTTAGCATGGCCAATCCACCTAACCTACACATCTTTGGACACTAAGGAGCAATTTAGCATGGCCAATCCACCTAACCTACACATCTTTGGACACTAAGGGGCAATTTAGCATGGACAATCCCCCTAACCTACACATCATTGGACACTAAAGGGCAATTTAGCATGGCCAATCCCCCTAACCTACACATCATTGGACACTAAAGGGCAATTTAGCATGGCCAATCCCCCTAACCTGCACATCTTTGGACACTAAGGGGCAATTTAGCATGGCCAATCCACCTAACCTACACATCTTTGGACACTAAGGAGCAATTTAGCATGGCCAATCCACCTAACCTACACATCTTTGGACACTAAGGGGCAATTTAGCATGGACAATCCCCCTAACCTACACATCATTGGACACTAAAGGGCAATTTAGCATGGCCAATCCCCCTAACCTGCACATCTTTGGACACTAAGGGGCAATTTAGCATGGCCAATCCACCTAACCTACACATCTTTGGACACTAAGGAGCAATTTAGCATGGCCAATCCACCTAACCTACACATCTTTGGACACTAAGGGGCAATTTAGCATGGCCAATCCACCTAACCTACACATCTTTGGACACTAAGGGGCAATTTAGCATGGCCAATCCACCTAACCTACACATCTTTGGACACCAAGGGGCAATTTAGCATGACCAATCCACCTAACCTACACATCTTTGGACACTAAGGGGCAATTTAGCATGGCCAATCCACCTAGCCTACACATCTTTGGACACTAAGGGGCAATTTAGCATGGCCAATCCACCTAGCCTACACATCTTTGGACACTAAGGGGCAATTTAGCATGGCCAATCCCCCTAACCTGCACATCTCGTGTTAAAATAGCCACCAAAATCACAATATGATGGGGCGGGGGGCATATTTCCCACTGCCCACCACTGGTTAGCACTGCTGCCTCACAGTGCCAGGGACCCGGGTTCGATTCTCGGCTTGGGTCACTGTCTGTGCGGAGTCTGCAAGTTCGCTCCCCGTGTCTGCGTGGGTTTCCTCCGGGTGCTCCGGTTTCCTCCCACAGTCTGAAAGACGTGCTGGTTAGGGTGCATTGGCCGTGCTAAATTCTCCCTCAGTGTTACCCGAACAGGCGCCGGAGTGTGACCACTGGGGGATTTTCACAGTCAACTTCATTGCAGTGTTAATGTAAGCCTGACTTGTGACTTATCAGTGAGATCATGGTTTATCCACCAAACCCCTACGTGCCAAATTGCCTCTATGAGTGTCCAAAGATGTGGATTGGCCATGGTAAGTGCGCAAGGTTATGGGGAGAGGGGTGGAGGGTAGGGTCTGAGTGGGACGCTCTTTGGGAGAGTTGGTGCAGACTTGACGGGCTGCATGGCCTCCTTCTGCGCTGTAGTGATTCTACGGAAGACTTCTTCTTCCCCCCTGCCCCCAAGGCACTTTCCTCCAACTTTATCATTGCTGCAAACGCCCCCCTTCCCCTCCCCCTCACCTCCCCCCCACCCCCCCTCAAGGCTGGAGGGACAATTAAGTAATGGAAAAATCTGAATTTCTATACACCTAGAAAGTACTGAAGCGTTGATTCTACAACCGTGCGCTAATCTGTTCTTAAGCAGAGCTCCGAGTTAACATTCATACCAGACCCAAACATAAGCAGATCACACTCGTGCATACAATACCGTTGAATCTGCAGCATCCTTGGCTTCTCTAATGTACTTGTCCAGCACTCTGATATCACACATTGGGTGGAGTGGAGTCGACTTTGTTGGCTTTATGTAACCGAGTAACATCACAAGGAGTGCAAAAAGTCCTTGGGTTGGAGGGGAGGGATGGGGAAGGGGGGGTGGAGAAAGAAAGGGAAAAAAGAACCATCAGTTAACATGTGACCAAAGTTAGGACATAATCTTGTGCATTAATAAAGAACAAAGAACAATACAGCACAGGAACCGGCCCTTCGGCCCTCCAAGCCCGTGCCGCTCCCTGGTCCAAACTAGACCAGTCTTTTGTATCCCTCCATTCCCGCTCCGTTCATACGGCTGTCTAGATAAGTCTTAAACGTTCCCAGTGTGTCCGCCTCCACCACCTTGCCCGGCAGCGCATTCCAGGCCCCCACCACCCTCTGTGTAAAATATGAGGGAACCTCTGTCAGGAGTGGGACTGCTGGGAGGGCAGGATGGCGTGGTGAGGGGTTATGCTACAACGCCTTGTGTCAGCAGTCTTGCTCTGAGAAGGTATTAAATGGAAACCAAGTCCTTCATGACAAGGGATGTAAACTTGATGAGGAGTTATCTCTCCCTGGAGGCCCAGCCCGAAGTTGTCTGCAAGACGAGTATGTTAATTTTATAAAAATTATTTTCTTAGCGTGTCAGCATTTGTTGCCCATCCCTAATGTCCCCAGAATTGACGTTTTAAGAGTCAACCACGTTTGGAGCGGCACGGTGGCACAGTGGGTTAGCGCTGCTGCCTCACAGCGCCAGGGACCCGGGTTCGATTCCAGCCTCGGTCACTGTCTGTGCGGAGTCTGCATATTCTCCCCAATGTCTGCGTGGGTTTCCTCCGGGTGCTCTGGTTTCCTCCCACACTCCAAAGATGTGTGGGTTAAGTTAATTGGCCATGTTAAATTGTCCCTGAGTGTCCAAAGATGTGCAGGTTAGGTGGATTGGCCATGTTAAATTGCCCCTTAATGTCCAAAGATGTGCGGGTTAGGTTGATTGGCCATGCTAAATTGCCCCTTCGTGTCTAAAGATACACGGGTTAGGTGGATTGGCCATGTTAAATTGCCCCTTAGTGTCTAAAGATACACGGGTTAGGTGGATTGGCCATACTAAATTGTCCCTTAGTATCCAAAGATACACAGGTTAGGTGGATTGGCCATGCTAAATTGCCCCTTAATGTCCAAAGATGAGCGGATTAGGTGGATTGGCCATGTTAAATTGCCCCTTAGTGTCCAAAGATGTGTAGGTTAGGGGGATTGGCCATGCTAAATTGCCCCTTAGTGTCTAAAGATGTGCGGGTTAGGTGGATTGGCCATGTTAAATTGCCCCTTAGAGTCTAAAGGTGTGCGGGTTAGGTGGATTGGCCATGTTAAATTGCCCCTTAGAGTCTAAAGATGTGCGGGTTAGGTGGATTGGCCATGTTAAATTGCCCCTTAGTGTCCAAAGATGTGCGGGTTAGGTTAATTGGCCATGTTAAATTGCCCCTTAGTGTCCAAAGATGTGCGGGTTAGGTTAATTGGCCATGCTAAATTGCCCCTTAGTGTCCAAAGATGTGCAGGTTAGGTGGATTGGCCATGCTAAATTGCTCCTTAGTGTCCAAAGATGTGCAGGTTAGGTGGATTGGCCGTGCTAAATTGCCCCTTAGTGTCCAAAGATGTGCAGGTTAGGTGGATTGGCCATGCTAAATTGTCCCTTAGTGTCCAAAGATGTGCAGGTTAGGTGGATTGGCCGTGCTAAATTGCCTCTTAGTGTCCAAAGATGTGCAGGTTAGGTGGATTGGCCGTGCTAAATTGCCTCTTAGTGTCCAAAGATGTGCAGGTTAGGTGGATTGGCCATACTAAATTGTCCCTTAGTATCCAAAGATACACAGGTTAGGTGGATTGGCCATGCTAAATTGCTCCTAAGTGTCTAAAGATGCGCAGGTTAGGTGGATTGGCCGTGCTAAATTGCTCCTAAGTGTCTAAAGATGCCCAGGTTAGGTGGATTGGCTATGCTAAATTGTCCCTGAGCGTCCAAAGATGTGCAGGTTAGGTGGATTGGCCATACTAAATTGTCCCTTAGTATCCAAAGATACACAGGTTAGGTGGATTGGCTGTGCTAAATTGCTCCTAAGTGTCTAAAGATGCGCAGGTTAGGTGGATTGGCTGTGCTAAATCCTTCCTCGGTGTACCTCGGCTATTCACCTTATCTCTGCCCTTCATGATTTTATAAACCTCTATAAGGTCACCCCCTCATCCTCCAACGCCCCAAGGAAAAAAAGTCCCAGCCTATCCAACCTCTCCTTAAAATTCAAAGCTTCCAGTCCCAGTAACATCCTTGTAAATCTTTCTTTGCACCCTTTCCAGTTTAATAACATCCTTCCTCTAGTCGGGTGACCAGAATTGTCCGCAGTACTCCATACGTGGCCTGACAGCAGGAACTCTGTCTCTGACTTGCGCTTGTCAACACAACGCATACAATGAGTGCAAAACACAAGTTCCTCATTCCCTATTTTCTCCCTCTTACCCTTCTTACTCAGGTTAGGCCGCAGCTGGGGTTTTGCGCACAGTTCTGGCCACCACATTACAGGAAGGGCAGAATTCTTCTGGAGACAGAGTGCAGAGGAGGTTTACAAGAATGCTGCCAGGATTTGAAAATTGCAGCTTTGAAGAGGGACTGGATGAGCCAGGGTTGCTCTCCTTGCAACAGAGGAGTGAGCTAACTGAAGCGCACAAAATTATAAAGGGGCCTAGACAGGAAAGGTCTGGTCCCCCTCGTTGAGGGGGGCATAACAGGGGGGCATAGATTTAAGGTGATTGGTAGAGGGGACACGAGGGAACCCGTTTTCAACCAGAGGGTGATAGGCATCTAAAATGGTCAACTCATTAAAAAACTACCTGGATCTGCATCTGAAGTGCTGTAACCTGCAACCAGGTGTTGGAAAACAGGATTCAAAGTGAGCGGCAAGTTTCTATTATTTTTCTGCCTGACACAGATATGATGGACTGAGTGGTCTCTCTCTGCAACCTAACTTTTCTATGGCTGTGGTGGACCTCAGTTGTGCCTTTGTCCTATATGGACCACCGTTGTGTGTGTTTGTCATACCTGGACACATCCCCTTCCAGTTTGGTTCCTCCCCTCAGCACCTAGTATAAAGGTGGCTGTCTCCTCCCCCTTGTTCAGTCCAGGTCGGTTAATTGTTGGGATCTGCTCCTGATTCTGTTGTGAATAAAAGCCTACACTTATATTGGCATATCGGTAGTCTTTCGCCTTATTGATAGTGCATCAATGGCTCTATGGATAACGATGGGTCCTTTTTCAGCGTGGAGGTCGGTCACCAGTGGAGTGCCCCAGGGATCTGTTCCGGGACCCTTGCTCTTTGTGATTTTTATAAATGACCTGGATGAGGAAGTGGAAGGATGGGTTGGCAAGTTTGCTGATGACACAAAGGTTGGTGGGGTTGTGGATAGTGTAGAGGGATGTCAGCAGTTGCAACGAGACATAAGGCATATGGCATGCTTGCCTTTATAGGACGGGGCATTGAGTATAAAAGTTGGGGTCTGATGTTGCAGATGTATAGAACGTTGGTTCGGCCGCATTTGGAATACTGCGCCCAGTTCTGGTCGCCACACTACCAGAAGGACGTGGAGGCTTTAGAGAGAGTGCAGAGGAGGTTTACCAGGATGTTGCCTGGCATGGAAGGGCTTAGTTATGAGGAGAGATTGGGTAAACTGGGGTTGTTCTCACTGGAAAGACGGAGGATGAGGGGTGACCTAATAGAGGTGTATAAAATTATGAAGGGGATAGATAGGGTGAACGGTGGGAAGCTTTTTCCTAGATCGATGGTGACGTTCACGAGGGGTCATAGGTTCAAGGTGAGGGGGGGGAGGTTTAACACGGATATCAGAAGGACGTATTTTACACAGTGGGTGGTGGGGGCCTGGAATGCGCTGCCGGGCAAGGTGGTGGAGGCGGACACACTGGGAACGTTTAAGACTTATCGAGATAGCCACATGAACGGAGTGGGAATGGAGGGATACAAAAGAATGGTCTAGTTTGGACCAGGGAGCGGCGCGGGCTTGGAGGGCCGAAGGGCCTGTTCCTGTGCTGTATTGTTCTTTGAGACATAGATAAGATGCAAGACTGGGCGGAGAAGTGGCAGATGGACTTCAACCCAGATAAGTGTGTGGTGGTTCATTTTGGCAGGTCGAATAGGATGAAAGAATATAATATTAAGGGTAAGACGCTTGGCAGGGTGGAAGATCAGAAGGATTTTGGGGTCCGGGTTCATAGGACGCTCAAAGCAGCGTGGCAGGTGGAGACTGTGGTTAAGAAGGCGTATGGAATACTGACCTTCATCAATAGAGGAATTGAGTTTAGAAATCGGGAGATAATGCTGCAGCTGTATAGGACCGGCACGGTAGCACAGTGGTTAGCACTGCTGCTTCACAGCTCCAGGGACCTGAGTTCGATTCCCGGCTTGGGTCACTGTCTGTGTGGAGTTTGCACATTCTCCTCGTGTCTGCGTGGGTTTCCTCCGGGTGCTCCGGTTTCCTCCCACAGTCCAAAGATGTGCGGGTTAGGTTGATTGGCCAGGTGAAAAAAAAATTGCCCCTTAGAGTCCTGAGATGCATAGGTTAGAGGGATTAGTGGGTAAATATGTGAGGGTAGGGCCTGGGTGGGATTGTGGTCGGTGCAGACTCGATGGGCCGAATGGCCTCCTTCTGCACTGTAGGGTTTCTATGATTTCTATGACCCTGGTTAGACCCCACCTGGAGTACTGTGCCCAGTTCTGGTCGCCTCATTACAGAAAGGATGTGGGATCCATAGAAAGGGCGCAGAGGAGATTTACAAGGATGTTGCCTGGATTAGGCGGCCTGCCTTATGAGGATAGGTTGAGAGAGCTCGGTCTTTTCTCCTTGGAGAGGCGAAGGATGAGAGGTGACCTGATAGAGGTGTATAAGATGTTGAGAGGTATTGATAGAGTGGATTCTCAGAGGCTTTTACCCAGGGCTGAAATGGTTGCCACAAGAGGTCACAGGGTTAGGACGCTGGGGGGTAGGTACAGAGGAGACGTTAGGGGTAAGTTTTTCACTCAGAGGGTGGTGGGTGCGTGGAATCGGCTGCCGGTGGTGGAGGCGGATTCGATAGAGTCTTTTAAGAGACTTTTGGATAAGTTCATGGAAGTTAGTAAGATAGAGGGTTATAGGTCAGCCTGAACAGCCATGTTCAGCGCAACTTGTAGGCTGAAGGGCCTGTTTGTGCTGTAGCTTTTCTATGTTGGTAGTCATGATGTGGAGATGCCGGCGTTGGACTGGGGTAAACACAGTAAGAAGTTTAACAACACCAGGTTAAAGTCCAACAGGTTTATTTGGTAGCAATTATTTATATGGACTCACACACCGTGCAATTCTCCATAAAAGGACAATCCTCGACAGTGCATCTTTTTATGGTCATTCCTGTGCTCTGCCAGCTTTCCTTTCTGTTTTGGGTTCATGGTGACCTTGTCAAATGCTGTCAAACTCCCCATTTCCCTCACACTGCCTCAGCAGATCACGGCACGGTACATTTAATCCTCGCGCAGTAACCCCTTCGCGAAGAGCTACCCACATGGACTGAAATCAGGAGTCTGACTGCTGCCTTATCCCAGGGATTCAACCACCTCATTGGGCGGCACAGCGGGTTAGCGCCGCTGCCTCACAGCGCCAGGGACCCGGCTTCGATTCCCAGCCTCGGGTCACTGTCTGCGTGGAGTTTGCACGTTCTCCCCGTGTCTGCGTGGGTTTCCTCCGGGTGCTCCGGTTTCCTCCCACCGTCCGAAAGATGTGCGGGTTAGGTTGATGGGCCGTGCTAAATTGACCCTAGCGTCAGGGGGATTGGCAGGGTAGATGTGTGGGGGTTACGGGGATAGGGCCTGGGTGGGATCGTGGTCGGTGCAGACTCGATGGGCCAAATGGCTTCCTTCTGCACTGTGGGGATTCGAGGATTCCATAACTTCAGCTGGATCAGGCAGTCACCAGCAATTCCACTCAGATGGTACCCCTAATATCCATCCCAGAGGGTGGTGGGAGTCTGGAACTCGGAGCTCGGAAGACTGGTCGAGTCAGAAACTGTCACAATATTGAAGAAGAAGTATTTAGATATTCACTTGTGCTGTCGTAACCTCTTCAGGGTTATGGGCCAAGCGCTGGAAAATGGGATCAAAGTAGTCAGATCTTTGCTGACCCACATGGACACAATGGGCCGAATGGCCTCTTGAGTTCCAGACTCCCATCAACCTCTGGGTGGATGTTAGGGTCTGATCATTTGGTGGCTGGCACAGTGGGTTGGCGCCGCTGCCTCACAGCGCCAGGGACCCGGGTTCGATTCCCGGCTTGGGGTCACTGTCTGTGTGGAGTCTGCACGTTCTCCCCGTGTCTGCATGGGTTTCCTCCGAGTGCTCCGGTTTCCTCCCACAGTCCGAAAGACGTGCTGGTTCGGGTGCATTGGCCGTGCTAAATTCTCCCTCAGTGTTACCCGAACAGGCGCCAGAGTGTGGCGACTAGGGGATTCTCACAGTAACTTCATTGCAGTGTTAATGTAAGCCAACTTGTGACACTAATAAATAAACTTTACACTCTCTGTGCTGTAAACATTTACGAATCTGTAAACATTTCCAGAATAACCAGGCCCCTGTCTGTAGCTGGTGACCTCTGAAAAATCACAGGGGTTGGAAAGTTGATTCCCAAAAGATTTTATTTTAACCCTCAATCATAGAATAGAATCATAGAATCCCTGCAGTGCAGAAGGAGGCCATTCAGCCCATTGAGTCTGCATCGACAACAATCCCATCCAGGCCCTATCCCTGTAACCCCACATTATTACCCTAGCTAATCCCCCTGCGCTAAGGGGCAATTTAGCATGGCCAATCCACTTAACCTGCACATCTTTGGACACTAAGGGGCAATTTAGCATGGCCAATCCACCTAACCCGCACATCTTTGGACACTAAGGGGCAATTTAGCATGGCCAATCCACCTAACCTGCACATCTTTGGACACTAAGGAACAATTTAGCATGGCCAATCCACCTAACCTGCACATCTTTGGACACTAAGGAACAATTTAGCATGGCCAATCCACCTAACCTGCACATCTTTGGACACTAAGGGGCAATTTAGCATGGCCAATCCACCTAACCTGCACATCTTTGGACACTAAGGGGCAATTTAGCATGGCCAATCCACCTAACCTGCACATCTTTGGACACTAAGGGGCAATTTAGCATGGCCAATCCACCTAACCCGCACATCTTTGGACACTAAGGGGCAATTTAGCATGGTCAATCCACCTAACCCGCACATCTTTGGACACTAAGGGGCAATTTAGCATGGCCAATCCACCTAACCTGCACATCTTTGGACACTAAGGGGCAATTTAGCATGGCCAATTCACCTAACCTGCACACCTTTGGACACTAAGGGGCAATTTAGCATGGCCAATCCACCTAACCCGCACATCTTTGGACACTAAGGGGCAATTTAGCATGGCCAATCCACCTAACCTGCACATCTTTGGACACTAAGGAGCAATTTAGCATGGCCAATCCACCTAACCTACACATCTTTGGACTGCGGGAGGAAACCAGTGCACCCGGAGGAAACCCACACAGACACGGGGATATTGTGCAAACTCTGCACCGACTGTGACCCAAGCTAGGAATCGAACCTGGTGCTGTGAGGCAGCAGCGCTAACCACTGTGCCACCGCGCCACCCCAACACATGCATAATTCCACACACACACAAACACACCCCATACACACACACTCACATAGACCCAACCATACACATACTGACCCACAGACATACACACTCCCATAGCCACACACACACACACACAAACACACCCCATACACACACACTCACATAGACCCAACCATACACATACTGACACACAGACATACACACTCCCATAGCCACACACACACACACACAAACACACCCCATACACACACACTCACATAGACCCAACCATACACATACTGACACACAGACATACACACTCCCATAGCCACACACACACACACACAAACACACCCCATACACACACACTCACATAGACCCAACCATACACATACTGACACGCAGACATACACACTCCCATAGTCACCCACACACAAACACACATACACACACACCCATACACACATACTCACATAGACCCAACCATACACATACTGACCCGCAGACATACACACTTCCATAGACACACACACAAACACACCCCATACACACACACTCACATAGACCCAACCATACACATACTGACACGCAGACATACACACTTCCATAGACACACACACAAACACACCCCATACACACACACTCACATAGACCCAACCATACACATACTGACACGCAGACATACACACTTCCATAGCCACACACACACACACACACACCCGCATACAGACACTTACACACAGTCATACACTCAGATGCCGAACACACACACCGACACACACACACTCACACACACAGGGAGGAAACCGGAGCACCCGAGGGAAAGCCACGCAGACACGGGGGGAGAACGTGCAGACTCCAGACAGACAGTGACCCGAAGTCAGGAATTGAACCCGGGCCCCTGGTGCTGTGAGGCAGCAGTGCTAACCCACTGTGCCGCCTTTGACTTTAGCCTGCAGTATCGCCGAGGGATTTCCAGTGTTGTTGTAGCTGGACCCGTTTGCATTTTAATTGAAAATCGGCTGTCCTGGGTTGTTTTCTTCACGTCTGTCCCAATTTTCAGAAAGGTTCCCCTTTCAAGAACAAAAAAGGAGGCCAGGTAGTCTACCAGAGATTGAAACTTGCAGCTGTGCGGAGAGATTGGATAGGCTAGGATTGCTTTCCTCGGAACAAACTGAGGTGCACAAAGTTCTGACGGGCCAAGACATTTGAAATGCTAACATGCACAGACTGAACAACCCTTGTAAATGTAAATTGATTGTTGGACTACTTAGGAGTAACGAGGTTGGTGTACGGGCACAGCAAGTAATTAGGGAAGGTAATAATAGCATGTTATCGCTTATCGGGAGGAAAATGGATCACAAAAGTGGGGAGGCTCGGCCTCACTTGTACAGATGATGTGGAGATGCCGGCGTTGGACTGGGGTAAACACAGTAAGAGTTTTAACAGGTTTAAGTCCAACAGGTTTATTCGGTAGCAAATGCCATTAGCTTTCGGAGCGCTGCTCCTTCGTCAGATGGAGTGGAAATCTGATGGAGATATCCACTCCATCTGACGAAGGAGCAGCGCTCCGAAAGCTAATGGCATTTGCTACCAAATAAACCTGTTGGACTTAAACCTGGTGTTGTTAAAACTCTTACTGTACTTCACTTGTACAGGGCATCGATGAGACCACATCTAGACGGGGAGCGGATGCTTCCGCTGGTGGGGCATTCTAGGACGGGAGGTCATAGTCTTAGGATAAGGGGCAGCAAATTTAAAACAGACCTCGAGGAGAAACTACTTCCCCACAAAGGGTTGTGAATCTGTAGAATCCGCGACCCCAAAACGCGTTGGATGCTGGGGCAGTGAGCACATTTAAGGAGGAGTGAGACAGATTTTTAATTGGGAATGGGTTGAAAGGGTTACGGGGAGAAGGGAGGAAAATGGGGATGAGGGGCATATCAGCCATGATCGAATGGCGCAGTGGACTCGATGGGCCGAGTGGCCTAAATCTGCTCTTACGAACATCCGGAGTATTGAGTACTTTCCCGCCTTATCCCCATAACCCCCGATTCCCTTACTGCTTAAAAATCTCAGCCTTGAACATGATGGGCGACCCAGGTTCTGTGGTAAAGAATTCCATCCACTACCCTCGGAGGGGAGAAATTCCTCCTCATCTCTGGTATAAATGGGTGATTCCCCCTTCCTCTGAGATTTATGCCCTCTGGTCCTCGACTCTCTCACAAGGGGAGGTTTTGGTGCCACGTTTTGCTCGATTACCATCCCGGAGAGTAGCTCGAGGTGTTATTAAAAGTTATAGTGTAAATGCAATCTTGGTTGGCTCCATAGCTCAGTGGTTAGAGCACTGCTCTTGTAAGCCAGGGGTTGGCGAGTTCAAGTCCCGCCAGAGCCTGTGGATAAAGATTAGCTGATGGGAGCCGCAGGGAAGGGGCAGAGAGACTGGGAGGTGAAACAGACGCCTCTGAGGAGTGGGCAAGGCGACAGCTCAGGTATAACTTTGTAAAGTGAATAGATATTCAGGGCGGCACAGCGCCAATGACCCGGATTCGATTCCCAGCTTGGGTCACTGTCTGTGCGGAGTCTGCACGTTCTCCCCCCGTGTCTACGTGGGTTTCCTCCCACAGTCCAAAGCTGTGCAGGTTAGGTGGATTGGCCGTGCCAAATTGCCCCTTAGTGTCCAAAGATGTGCAGGTTAGGTGGATTGGCCATGCCAAATTGCCCCTTAGTGTCCAAAGATGTGCAGGTTAGGTGGATTGGCCATGCTAAATTGTCCCTTAATGTCCAAAGATGTGTAGGTTACGTGGATTGGCCATGCTAAATTGTCCCTTAATGTCCAAAGATGTGCAGGTTAGGTGGATTGGCCATGCTAAATTGTCCCTTAATGTCCAAAGATGTGTAGGTTACGTGGATTGGCCATGCTAAATTGTCCCTTAATGTCCAAAGATGTGCAGGTTAGGTGGATTGGCTGTGCTAAATTGTCGCTTAGTGTCCAAAGATGTGCGGGTTAGGTGGATTGGCCATGCTAAATTGCCCCTTGATGTCCAAAGATGTGCAGGTTACGTGGATTGGCCGTGCTAAATTGTCCCTTAATGTCCAAAGATGTGCAGGTTAGGTGGATTGGCCATGCTAAATTGCCCATTAGTGTCCAAAGATATGTAGGTTAGGTGGATTGACCGTGCTAAATTGCCCTTTAGTGTCCAAAGATGTGCAGGTTAGGTGGATTGGCCATGTTAATTTGCCCCTTAGTGTCCAAAGATGTGCGGGTTAGGTGGATTGGCCATGCTAAATTGCCCCTTGGTATCCAAAGACGTGCAGGTTAGGTGGATTGGCCATGCTAAATTGTCCCTTAGTGTCCAAAGATGTGTAGGTTACGTGGATTGGCCATGCTAAATTGCCCCTTAGTGTCCAAAGACGTGCAGGTTAGGTGGGTTGGCCATGCTACATTGCCCCTTAGTGTCCAAAGATGTGCAGGTTAGGTGGATTGGCCACGCTAAATTGCCCCTTAGTGTTTAAAGGTGTGTAGGTTAGGTGGATTGGCCATGCTAAATTGCCCCTTAGTATCTAAAGATGTGTAGGTTAGGTGGGTTGGCCATGCTAAATTGCCCCTTAGTGTTTAAAGGTGTGTAGGTTAGGTGGATTGGCCATGCTAAATTGTCCCTTAGTGTCCAAAGATGTGCAGGTTAGGTGGATTGGCCATGCTAAATTGCCCCTTAGTATCTAAAGATGTGTGGGTTAGGTGGATTGGCCTTGCTAAATTGCCCCTTAGTGTTTAAATGTGTGTAGGTTAGGTGGATTGGCCATGCTAAATTGTCCCTTAGTGTCCAAAGATGTGCGGGTTAGGTGAATTGGCCATGCTAAATTGTCCCTTAGTGACACGGAAACTAGCTCGGGTAAATGCATGGGGTTATGGGGATAGGGCCTGGGTGGGATTGTGGTCGGTGCAGACTCGATGGGCCGAATGGCCATCCTCCTGCTCTATGATACAAATGATAACATGGCTCTAATTTAGAAGCAAAAACAGGTGGAAGTTCTTTAAAAACAGATTAAATCACTGCTGTTTATGGGAGCTTCCTGTGTACTAACTGGCTGCCATGGTTACCTAAAAAAAGACAACTGTGGCGGGCACTGAAAAACACCAAATGAATTCATTCACTGAGCAGGACTTAGGGACGTTCTGGAGGTGGGAAAGACACACTAGAAATGCATTTTTCTTTTCCCTAAAGCAATCGATAGCATCTGGTCCCAAAGCTTCCCTCTCTATTCATCTCTTTCTGATAATGAATCCACAAACAAGGCCCTTTCTACAAGTCAATCAGCCCCCTGAGTGCCACAATCGGTAAGGATAGGCAACAACACCTCCTCCACGATCATCCTCAACACCGGTGCCCCACAAGGCTGTGTCCTCAGCCCCCAACTATACTCCTTGTACACCTATGACTGTGCGGCAAAATTCCCCTCCAGGTTTGCCGAGGACACCACCGTAGTGGGTCGGATCTCAGACAATGACGAGACAGAGTACAGGAATGAGGTAGAGAATCTGGTGAACTGGTACGGCAACAATAATCTCTCCCTCAATGTCAACAAAACGAAGGAGATTGTCATCGACTTCAGGAAGCGTAAAGGAGAACATGCCCCTGTCTACATCAACGGGATCGAAGTAGAAAGGGTCGAGAGCTTCAAGTTTTTAGGTGTCCAGATCACCAACAACCTGTCCTGGTCCCCCCCATGCCGACACTATAGTTAAGAAAGCCCCACCAACGCCTCTACTTTCTCAGGAGGCTAAGGAAATTTGGCATGTCCGCTACGACTCTCACCAACTTTTACAGATGCACCATAGAAAGCATTCTTTCTGGTTGTATCACAGCTTGGTCTGGGGCTCCTGCTCTGCCCAAGACCGCGAGGGACTACAAAAGGTCGTGAATGTAGCCCAATCCATCACGCAAACCAGCCTCCCATCCATTGACTCTGTCTACACTTCCCGCTGCCTCGGGGAAAAGCAGCCAGCACAATTAAGGACCCCACGCACCCCGGACATTCTCTCTTCCACCTTCTTCCGTCGGGAAAAAGATACAAAAGTCTGAGGTCACGTACCGACCGACTCAAGAACAGCTTCTTCCCTGCTGCTGTCAGACTTTTGAATGGACCTACCTCGCATTAAGTTGATCTTCCTCTACACCCTAGCTATGACTGTAACACTACATTCTGCATTCTCCCCTTTCCTTCTCTATGAATGGTATGCTTTGTCTGTATAGCGCGCAAGAAACAATACTTTTCACTGTATCCCAATACATGTGATAATAATAAATCAAATCCTTCTCCCCTATGTACTCTATGAACGGTATGCTTTGCCTGTATAGCGCGCAAGAAACAATACTTTTCACTGTATCCCAATACATGTGATAATAATAAATCAAATCAAATCCTTCTCCCCTATGTACTCTATGAACGGTATGCTCTGTCTGTATAGCGTGCAAGAAACAATACTTTTCACTGTATCCCAATACATGTGACAATAATAAATCAAATCCTTCTCCCCTATGTACTCTATGAATGGTATGCTTTGTCCGTATAGCGCGCAAGAAACAATACTTTTCACTGTATCCCAATACACGTGACAATAATAAATCAAATCCTTCTCCCCTATGTACTCTATGAATGGTATGCTTTGTCTGTATAGCACGCAAGAAACAATACTTTTCACTGTATCCCAATACACGTGACAATAATAAATCAAATCCTTCTCCCCTATGTACTCTATGAACGGTATGCTTTGTCTGTATAGTGCGCAAGAAACAATACTTTTCACTGTATCCCAATACACGTGACAATAATAAATCAAATCCTTCTCCCCTATGTACTCTATGAACGGTATGCTTTGTCTGTATAGCACGCAAGAAACAATACTTTTCACTGTATCCCAATACACGTGACAATAATAAATCAAATCCTTCTCCCCTATGTACTCTATGAACGGTATGCTTTGTCTGTATAGTGCGCAAGAAACAATACTTTTCACTGTATCCCAATACACGTGACAATAATAAATCAAATCCTTCTCCCCTATGTACTCTATGAACGGTATGCTTTGTCTGTATAGTGCGCAAGAAACAATACTTTTCACTGTATCCCAATACATGTGATAATAATAAATCAAATCAAATCCTTCTCCCCTATGTACTCTATGAACGGTATGCTCTGTCTGTATAGCGTGCAAGAAACAATACTTTTCACTGTATCCCAATACTTGTGACAATAATAGATCAAATGCTTCTCCCCTCTGTACTCTATGAACGGTATGCTCTGTCTGCAGCGCGCAAGAAACAATACTTTTCACTGTATCCCGATACACGTGATAACAATAAATCAAATCAAAAAATTCCTGCCCAGCTCTCCATGCAACCTGCCACATGCAGATCAAGGCTTTTGACCCTGCTTTGCGAGTTCCTCCACACTCCACTCATTCCAGTTACTCGCCTCACTCACTCACGCACCTCGCTCGCTCGCTGACCCGTTCACGCACCTCGCCCAGCCACTAACATGCCCTCCTCTCAGTCAGAAACCTCTTGTGCCCAGTCCCACTCCGGAGACTGGAGCTCATTGACTCGCGCTGTGTACGACCACACTGCCAGTGCTCGTACACCAGGAGTGCTGCACTGTCAGCGGTGCTGCCTTTCGGATGAGATGTTAATCTGAGGCCTGTCGTGAAAGACGCTGCGGCAGATCTTTGGAGAAGGACAGGGGAGTTATTCCCCCCAGTGTCCTGACCAATAGTTAATCCTCAACGAACGCCAGGGAAAGCAGATTATCTGGGGGTTATCAAACGAGCCGTCGTGAATCTGACCTCACAGCAATGACTACGCTTTTTAAGAAGTGCTTCATGAGCTAGAAAGCACTTTGGAATGTCCGAAGGTCATGCAAGGCGCTACATCAAACGCAAGTCTTTCTCTCTTAGCACGACGGTCCTCTACACTCGCTCCTGGACTCCAAGCCATCGCTTCGGCGCCCAACAGCCATGGTTGAAGCACACCTACCTCTGACTGCACAGCTGGAGCAGCAGATCATCCTAGCCAAGCAACAGCTCATCGAAGATTCCGCACAGCCCGACTGCCTTGCCCTGATAATGACATGATGTAAAGCAGAGATGTCACAGCGTCAGACCACGGGGATCAGCCGTCCCCCCGCCTCCCACCCCCCCCACCCCCCGCCCCCAAACCTCCCGAAAAAGGAATCCATCTCGAAAAGCGTTTACGCACGGCCCAAGTCAGCTTCTCCAGGATTGACGTCAGTGCCACTTGAGTCGAGTGTGGGAGAGATGGCAAAGACATTTTCCATCACGCTGACAGGTCGCAAAGCCCACTTGGAACCACGTTTTAAGATTTATTGATCAGGGTCACAAGAATCGGGGCGGCACGGTGGGTTAGCGCTACTGCTTCACAGCGCCGGGGTTCGATTCCCGGCTCGGGTCACTGTCTGTGCGGAGTCTGCACGTTCTCCCCCCGCGTCTACGTGGGTTTCCTCTGGTTTCCTCCCACAGTCCGAAAGACGTGCTGGTTCGGGTGCATTGGCCGTGCTAAATTCTCCCTCAGTGTTACCCGAACAGGCGCCGGAGTGTGGCGACTGGGGGATTTTCACAGTAACTTCATTGCGGTGTTAATGTAAACCTTACTTGTGACTAATTAATAAACTTTCAACCAACAACCTGTCCTGGTCCCCCCCATGCCAACACTATAGTTAAGAAAGCCCCACCAACGCCTCTACTTTCTCGGAAGACCAAGGAAATCTGGCATATCAGCTACAGCTTACATTAACACCGCAATGAAGTTACTGTGAAAATCCCCTAGTCGCCACACTCCGGCGCCTGTTCGGGTAACACTGAGGGAGAATTTAGCATGGCCAATACACCCTAACCAGCACATCTTTCAGACTGTGGGAGGAAACCGGAGCACCCGGAGGAAACCCACGCAGACACGGGGAGAACGTGCAGACTCCGCACAGACAGTGACCCGAGCCGGGAATCGAACCCGGGGTCCCTGGCGCTGTGAGGCAGCAGCGCTAACCACTGTGCCACCGTTCATGAGAAGGGCATCAATATAGGTTACGTTTTACACTGGAATGAATGAACCACCCTCTAAATGCCACAATTCTTCACAGAGTTCACCTTTGTCAACTGTAACCTCCAGTGTAACCAATTCAAAGTCCTCACCTGTCACCCGCCCCAGTGACCTCAATATTCCTACCTCTTCAATTCTCTCCAGCCTTCCAACTGTTGCTTTACTGACACCTTTTTAAATGTTTGTTCACGGGCTGTGGGCATTGGGGCCTGAGGCCTGTACTTACTGCCCAGCCCTCATTGAGGAGGTGGTGACGTGCTACCTTGAACCGCTGCAGTCCATGCACTGCAGGAACACCCATAGTGTGGTGGGTGCTATGTATATGCCCCCCTCGAGAGCGTCAAGTTTTTAGGTGTCCAGATCACCAACAACCTGTCCTGGTCCCCCCCATGCCAACACTATAGTTAAGAAAGCCGCACCAACGCCTCTACTTTATCGGAAGACTAAGGAAATTTGGCATGTCAGCTACGACTCTCACCAACTTTTACAGATGCCCCATAGAAAGCATCCTTTCTGGTTGTATCACAGCTTGGTCTGGGCTCCTGCTCTGCCCAAGACCACAAGAAACTACAAAAGGTCGTGAATGTAGCCCAATCCATCACGCAAACCAACATCCCATCCATTGACTCTGTCTACACTTCCCGCTGCCTCGGGGAAAAGCAGCCAGCATAATCAAGGACCCCACACATCCCAGACATTCTCTCTTCCACCTTCTTCCATTGGGAAAAAGATACAAAAGTTTTAGGACACGCACCAACCGACTCAAGAACAGCTTCTTCCCTGCTGCTGTCAGACTTTTGAATGGACCTACCTCGCATTAAGTTGATCTTTCTCTACACCCGAGCTATGACTGTAACACTACATTCTGCACCCTCTCCTTTCCTTCTCTATGAACAGTGTGTTTTGTCCGTATAGCGCGCAAGAAACAATACTTTTCACTGTATCCCAATACATGTGACAATAATAAATCAAATCCTTCTCCCCATGTATTCTATGAATGGTATGCTTTGTCTGTATAGCGCGCAAGAAACAATACTTTTCACTGCATCCCAATACATGTGACAATAATAAATCAAATCCTTCTCCCCTATGTACTCTATGAATGGTGTGCTTTGTCTGTATAGCGCGCAAGAACCAATACTTTTCACTGTATCCCAATACATGTGACAATAATAAATCAAATCCTTCTCCCCTATGTACTCTATGAACAGTATGCTTTGTCTGTATAGCGCGCAAGAAACAATACTTTTCACTGTATCCCAATACATGTGACAATAATAAATCAAATCCTTCTCCCCATGTACTCTATGAACGGTATGCTTTGTCTGTATAGCACGCAAGAACCAATACTTTTCACTGTATCCCAATACATGTGACAATAATAAATCAAATCAAATCCTTCTCCCCTATGTACTCTATGAACGGTATGCTTCATCTGTCTAGCGCGCAAGAAACAATACTTTTCACTGTGGGAGGAAACCGGAGCACCCGGAGGAAACCCACGCAGACACGGGGGGAGAACGTGAAAACTCCACACAGACAGTGACCCAAGCCGGGGATCGAACCCGGGTCCCTGGCGCAGTGAGGCAACAGTGCTAACCCACTGTGCCGCCTATTCAGTCAGCAACCCATCGAGCCTGCCTCTGCCAGCCATCAAGATCATGGCAGATGTCATCATGGCCTTAAAGTTAAAGTTTATTCATTAGTCACAAGTAAGGCTTACGTTAACACTGCAATGAAGTTACTGTGAAATTCCCCTCGTCGCCACATTTCGGCACCTGTTCGGGTCAATGCACCCTAACCAGCACGTCTTTCAGACTGTGGGAGCAATCCGGAGCACCCGGAGAAAACCCCCGCAGACACGAGGAGAATGTGCAAACTCATCACAGAGAGTGACCCAAGCTGGGAATCGAACCTGGGTCCCTGGCGCTGTGAAGCAGCAGTGCTAACCATTGTGCCACCGTGCCACCCCACTTTAACTCCTGTCTGCGACCCATAACCTTTCACTCTCTTGTCAATCAAAAATCTGTCCGACTCAACCTTGAATACATTCAACGGCTCAGCCTCCACTGGGGGAGAGGGTTCCAAACACTAACAAGCCTCAAGAGAAGAAATTCCTCCTCATCTCTGTCTTCAATGGGAGACCCCATATTGTGAAACTGTGCCCCTTAGTTCTAGGTCCCCCACGAGATAAAACGTCCCCTCAGCATCCATCCTGTTGAGCCCTCCAAGCACCAGAATCCAAATGAGATCACCTCTCATTCTAATAAACCCCTGTTCAACCCCTTTTCCCACAAGATAAACCCCTTCATCCTAGGTATCAGTTGAGCGAATCTTCTCCGACCTGCCTCCAATGCAAATACGTCCCTCCTTAATCAATGCTCAACCGGCTGTCCCGGGTCAGATCAGCAGGTAGCGTCTCCGATTCTTTGCTGCCTTTGAAGAAGGAGCTTAAGGCTCCGAAAGCTTGTGTGGCTTTTGCTACCAGATAAACCTGTTGGACTTTAACCTGGTGTTGTTAAACTTCTTACTGCCTGTGTGAAGGACAGGGAGGAATAGGTCTCGTGGCGCAGTGGGTATCACCCTTGCCTCATAGCCAGAAGCTCTGGGTACGGCTTCCCAACCCAGGACTTGACAGGTGAGCCCGCAACGCGGCCAAAAACAGGTTGCCGTTCAACCTTTGAAATCCATCCGGCGCTCCTGCGCCAGAGGATAAGAGTGGAAGGGACTCCTGGTCAGCCGTGCCACCCCCTCAGATTTCAGGTTAGTTACGCTGTTCAGGCAAAGTGTAATCGGAACAGAAATCATCGCGTGCTCCTTCTACCTTGTGTGGGAAACCCAAAGATGTGCAGTTTAGGTGGATTTACCATGCTAAATTGCCTCTTCGTGTCCAAAGATGTGTAGTTTAGGTGGATTTACCATGCTAAATTGCCCCTTAGTGTCCAAAGATGTGTAAGTTAGGTGGATTGGCCGTGCTAAATTGCCCCTTAGTGTCCAAAGATGTGCAGGTTAGGTGGATTTACCATGCTAAATTGCCCCTTAGTGTCCAAAGCTGTGTAAGTTAGGTGGATTGGCTGTGCTAAATTGCCCCTTAGTGTCCAAAGATGTGCAGGTTAGGTGGATTGGCTATGCTAAATTGCCCTTAGTGTCCAAAGATGTGTGGGTTAGGTGGATTTACCATGCTAAATTGCCCCTTAGTGTCCAAAGATGTGCAGGTTAGGTGGATTGGCTATGCTAAATTGCCCTTAGTGTCCAAAGATGTGTGGGTTAGGTGGATTGGCTATGCTAAATTGCCCTTAGTGTCCAAAGATGTGTGGGTTAGGTGGATTTACCATGCTAAATTGCCTCTTAGTGTCCAAAGATGTGCAGGTTAGGTGGATTGGCCATGCTAAATTGCCTCTTCGTGTCCAAAGATGCACAGGTTAGGTGGATTGGTCATGCTATATTCCCCTTATTGTCCGAAGAGGTGCAGATTAGATGTATTGGCCATGTTAAATTGCCCCTTAGTGTCCAAAGATGTGCAGGTTTGGTAGATTTACCATGCTAAATTGCCCCTTAGTGTCCAAAGATGTGTAGGTTAGGTGGGTTGGCCATGCTAAATTGCCTCTTAGTGTCCAAAGATGTGCAGGTTAGGTGGATTGGCCATGCTAAATTGCCTCTTATTGTTCAAAGATGTGTAGGTTAGGTGGATTGACCATGGGAAATGTTAGGGTTACGGGGAGAGAGCTGAGGTAAAATACTCTGTCAAGAGTCAGTGCAGACTTGATGGGCCGAATGGTCTCTTCTGCCCAGGAATTCTATGATTCTCGGTCATCACAACCTGACTACCCTCCCCGAAACAAAATAACCCATTGTCGGTGAACACACCTAATCCTTCTCTATGAACGGTATGTTCAACGGGACCCCCTTGACCAGCCGTATGAAAAGAAGCAATCATTTCTCTGCCACTTTCCGAAGGACACTCCCCGCTTTGGCAGCCAGCGCCCAATTCGGCCACAGGAATCTGGCAGCCTAAATATAAACTGTTATTGTCACAACCGAGCGCGACTTGGCACCTCTTTTGTGTCCGACCCACCTGCCCAGAACTGGGTGCCGCCGCCCACAGTAGCATTCCCTCTCCTCACCCCGGAGGGAGGGAGGGGAGGCGGAACGAACTGCGCCCCTGAAGTCACAGGTTCTCCTGCTTTCACAGAATATTTGTCCGCGACAGGTGATGGCACAGCCAGTGGAAGGACAGAGTGGTGGCAAACTGCCCCCACACCCTTCCCCACCCACCCGATCCCTCCCCCCTCCCCCCCCCCCCACACACACACACAGGCTTAGCCTCACAGCATGTCTCTCCGCATGTTGTGGAGATGCCGGCGTTGGACTGGGGTGGGCACGGTAAGAAGTCTCACAACACCAGGTTAAAGTCCAACAGGTTTATTTGGTAGCAAATACCACAAGCTTTCGGAGCGCTGCCCCTTCCTCCGTCAGATGGAGTATGTCTGTGTGTGTTTCCTTAACCCACTGGTGAATCCAACTGATTACCTGCAAAGACTCGCATTCCAACCATTATTTTGTAAATTGGGTTTGTGCCTTTATGTGCCCTGTTTGCGAACACAACTCCCCACTCACTCACCCTTGACGAAGGAGCAGCGAGTGTTCCCCAAGCTTGTGCTACCAAATAAACCTGTTGGACTTTAACCTGGTGTTGTGAGACTTCTTACCGCATCCAAGATGCCCAGCCTACTTCCCAAACTTTTTACCCACTTCCCCCCCAAACACCACTTACCCGGTACCCTCATTTCCAAAACTTCATAGTCCTCTTCAGTCACAATTCTTGAGCCTCCACGCACGATTCTGTTTCCCATTGGGCAGGGTCAACGCGTCGTGGTGGCGAAAGATGCAGAAAAATTGCTGCTTGTATTCTTTTCTGTCCCAGTCCAACTGCGAGTCTTCAAAGGAAAAAAAAACTTCCCCGTTGTGTTGGGCAAACCAGCCCTGTTTGGCAGGGGTGGAGAGAGGGGGGGTGAAATTCTCCCACCAATAATCCAGCCCACAGCATAAAACGAAATGAAAGATGCAGGTCACAACTGGGGACAGTCCTAGAGGACTCTTCAGGTCGTTAACTATTCCACACTGCTCTCTCTCCCCCTCTCTCTGCCTCCCTCTGGGTGTGTGTGTGTGAGACAGAACACACACACACTAGGGGGAAATGCTTTCTCAGTCGCAGGGAGGGTGGATTTAGGTAGGCGATTTTTCCCTCGGAAATCCGAGCACTACTCCTGTGGGTCGCCACGCAACTTGTCTCACGTTTCCACTCCAGTCCGCCTCCCCCAGCTCAAACACAAAAGCGCATGTGTCTGATAGAAGGGGGTGGGTGTCCTTCCAATAGTTACACACACTCCTGGGGTCACCCAGTATTTACACACACCCATAGGGTCACCCAGTATTTACACACACTCCTGGGGTGACCCAGTATTTACACACACTCCTGGGGTGATCCAGTATTTACACACACTTCTGGGGCAACCCAGTATTTACACACACCCATAGGGTCACCCAGTATTTACACACACTCCTGGGGTCACCCAGTATTTACACACACCCATAGGGTCACCCAGTATTTACACACACTCCTGGGGTGACCCAGTATTTACACACACTTCTGGGGCAACCCAGTATTTACACACACTCCTGGGGCGACCCAGTATTTACACACACTCCTGGGGTCACCCAGTATTTACACACACTCCTGGGGTCACCCAGTATTTACACACACTCCTGGGGTCACCCAGTATTTACACACACTCCTGGGGCGACCCAGTATTTACACACACTTCTGGGGCAACCCAGTATTTACACACACCCATAGGGTCACCCAGTATTTACACACACTCCTGGGGTCACCCAGTATTTACACACACCCATAGGGTCACCCAGTATTTACACACACTCCTGGGGTGACCCAGTATTTACACACACTTCTGGGGCAACCCAGTATTTACACACACTCCTGGGGCGACCCAGTATTTACACACACTCCTGGGGTCACCCAGTATTTACACACACTCCTGGGGTCACCCAGTATTTACACACACTCCTGGGGTCACCCAGTATTTACACACACTCCTGGGGTCACCCAGTATTTACACACACTCCTGGGGCGACCCAGTATTTACACACACTCCTAGGGTCACCCAGTATTTACACACACTCCTGGGGCGACCCAGTATTTACACACACTCCTGGGGCGACCCAGTATTTACACACACTCCTAGGGTCACCCAGTATTTACACACACTCCTGGGGCGACCCAGTATTTACACACACTCCTGGGGTCACCCAGTATTTACACACACTCCTGGGGTCACCCAGTATTTACACACACTCCTGGGGTCACCCAGTATTTACACACACTCCTGGGGTCACCCAGTATTTACACACACTCCTGGGGCGACCCAGTATTTACACACACTCCTGGGGCGACCCAGTATTTACACACACTCCTGGGGTCACCCAGTATTTACACACACTCCTAGGGTCACCCAGTATTTACACACACTCCTGGGGTCACCCAGTATTTACACACACTCCTGGGGTCACCCAGTATTTACACACACTCCTGGGGCGACCCAGTATTTACACACACTCCTGGGGTCACCCAGTATTTACACACACTCCTGGGGCGACCCAGTATTTACACACACTCCTGGGGCGACCCAGTATTTACACACACTCCTGGGGCGACCCAGTATTTACACACACTCCTGGGGCGACCCAGTATTTACACACACTCCTGGGGCGTCCCAGTATTTACACACACTCCTGGGGTCACCCAGTATTTACACACACTCCTGGGGTCACCCAGTATTTACACACACTCCTGGGGCGACCCAGTATTTACACACACTCCTGGGGTCACCCAGTATTTACACACACTCCTGGGGCGACCCAGTATTTACACACACTCCTGGGGTCACCCAGTATTTACACACACTCCTGGGGTCACCCAGTATTTACACACACTCCTGGGGTCACCCAGTATTTACACACACTCCTGGGGTCACCCAGTATTTACACACACTCCTGGGGTCACCCAGTATTTACACACACTCCTGGGGTCACCCAGTATTTACACACACTCCTGGGGCGACCCAGTATTTACACACACTCCTGGGGTCACCCAGTATTTACACACACTCCTGGGGCGACCCAGTATTTACACACACTCCTGGGGTCACCCAGTATTTACACACACTCCTGGGGTCACCCAGTATTTACACACACTCCTAGGGTCACCCAGTATTTACACACACTCCTGGGGCGACCCAGTATTTACACACACTCCTGGGGCGACCCAGTATTTACACACACTCCTGGGGTCACCCAGTATTTACACACACTCCTGGGGCCACCCAGTATTTACACACACCCATAGGGTCACCCAGTATTTACACACACTCCTGGGGTCACCCAGTATTTACACACACTCCTGGGGTCACCCAGTATTTACACACACTCCTGGGGTCACCCAGTATTTACACACATTCCTGGGGTCACCCAGTATTTACACACACTCCTGGGGTCACCCAGTATTTACACACACTCCTAGGGTCACCCAGTATTTACACACACTCCTGGGGTCACCCAGTATTTACACACACTCCTAGGGTCACCCAGTATTTACACACACCCATAGGGTCACCCAGTATTTACACACACTCCTGGGGTCACCCAGTATTTACACACACTCCTGGGGTCACCCAGTATTTACACACACCCATAGGGTCACCCAGTATTTATACACACTCCTGGGGTCACCCAGTATTTACACACACCCATAGGGTCACCCAGTATTTACACACACTCCTGGGGTCACCCAGTATTTACACACACTCCTGGGGTCACCCAGTATTTACACACACTCCTGGGGTCACCCAGTATTTACACACACTCCTGGGGTCACCCATTATTTACACACACTCCTGGGGCGACCCAGTATTTACACACACCCATAGGGACACCCAGTATTTACACACACTCCTGGGGTCACCCAGTATTTACACACACTCCTGGGGCGACCCAGTATTTACACACACTCCTGGGGTCACAGTATTTACACACACTCCTGGGGTCACCCAGTATTTACACACACTCCTAGGGTCACCCAGTATTTACACACACCCATAGGGTCACCCAGTATTTACACACACTCCTGGGGTCACAGTATTTACACACACTCCTGGGGTCACCCAGTATTTACACACACTCCTAGGGTCACCCAGTATTTACACACACTCCTGGGGTCACCCAGTATTTACACACACTCCTGGGGTCACCCAGTATTTACACACACCCATAGGGTCACCCAGTATTTACACACACTCCTGGGGTCACCCAGTATTTACACACACTCCTGGGGTCACCCAGTATTTACACACACTCCTGGGGTCACCCAGTATTTACACACACTCCTGGGGTCACCCAGTATTTACACACACTCCTGGGGTCACCCAGTATTTACACACACTCCTGGGGCGACCCAGTATTTACACACACTCCTAGGGTCACCCAGTATTTACACACACTCCTAGGGTCACCCAGTATTTACACACACTCCTGGGGTCACCCAGTATTTACACACACTCCTGGGGTCACCCAGTATTTACACACACTCCTGGGGTCACCCAGTATTTACACACACTCCTGGGGTCACCCAGTATTTACACACACTCCTGGGGCGACCCAGTATTTACACACACTCCTAGGGTCACCCAGTATTTACACACACTCCTGGGGCGACCCAGTATTTACACACACTCCTGGGGCGACCCAGTATTTACACACACTCCTGGGGTCACCCAGTATTTACACACACTCCTAGGGTCACCCAGTATTTACACACACTCCTGGGGCGACCCAGTATTTACACACACTCCTAGGGTCACCCAGTATTTACACACACTCCTGGGGCGACCCAGTATTTACACACACTCCTGGGGTCACCCAGTATTTACACACACTCCTGGGGTCACCCAGTATTTACACACACTCCTGGGGTCACCCAGTATTTACACACACTCCTGGGGTCACCCAGTATTTACACACACTCCTGGGGTCACCCAGTATTTACACACACTCCTGGGGCGACCCAGTATTTACACACACTCCTGGGGTCACCCAGTATTTACACACACTCCTGGGGTCACCCAGTATTTACACACACTCCTGGGGCGACCCAGTATTTACACACACTCCTAGGGTCACCCAGTATTTACACACACTCCTGGGGCGACCCAGTATTTACACACACTCCTGGGGTCACCCAGTATTTACACACACTCCTGGGGTCACCCAGTATTTACACACACTCCTGGGGTCACCCAGTATTTACACACACTCCTGGGGTCACCCAGTATTTACACACACTCCTGGGGCGACCCAGTATTTACACACACTCCTGGGGTCACCCAGTATTTACACACACTCCTAGGGTCACCCAGTATTTACACACACTCCTAGGGTCACCCAGTATTTACACACACTCCTGGGGTCACCCAGTATT